>NW_028319973.1:0-153960 GCF_062004578.1 Staurois parvus
CTTACATTGGTGGTCAGTGGGAAGAATGTCCCTTACATTGGGGGTCAGTGGGAAGAATGCTCCTTACATTGGTGGTCAGTGGGAAGAATGTCCCTTACATTGGGGGTCAGTGGGAAGAATGTCCCTTACATTGGTGGTCAGTGGGAAGAATGTCCCTTACATTGGTGGTCAGTGGGAAGAATGTCCCTTACATTGGTGGTCAGTGGGAAGAATGTCCCTTACATTGGTGATCAGTGGGAAGAATGTCCCTTACATTGGGGGTCAGTGGGAAGAATGTCCCTTACATTGGTGGTCAGTGGGAAGAATGTCCCTTACATTGGGGGTCAGTGGGAAGAATGTCCCTTACATTGGGTGGTCAGTGGGAAGAATGTCCCTTACATTGGGGGTCAGTGGGAAGAATGTCCCTTACATTGGGTGGTCAGTGGGAAGAATGTCCCTTACATTGGTGGTCAGTGGGAAGAATGTCCCTTACATTGGGGGTCAGTGGGAAGAATGTCCCTTACATTGGGGGTCAGTGGGAAGAATATCCCTTACATTGGGGGTCAGTGGGAAGAATGTCCCTCACATTGGTGATCAGTGGGAAGAATGTCCCTTACATTGGGGGTCAGTGGGAAGAATGTCCCTTACATTTGGGGTCAGTGGGAAGAATGTCCCTTACATTGGTGGTCGGGGGGAAGAATGTCCCTTACATTGGTGGTTCAGTGGGAAGAATGTCCCTTACATTGGTGATCAGTGGGAAGAATGTCCCTTACATTGGGGGTCAGTGGGAAGAATGTCTCTTACATTGGGGGTCAGTGGGAGGAATGTCCCTTACATTGGGGGTCAGTGGGAAGAATGTCTCTTACATTGGGGGTCAGTGGGAAGAATGTCCCTTACATTGGGGGTCAGTGGGAAGAATGTCTCTTACATTGGGGGTCAGTGGGAGGAATGTCCCTTACATTGGGGGTCAGTGGGAAGAATGTCTCTTACATTGGGGGTCAGTGAGAAGAATGTCCCTTACATTGGTGATCAGTGGGAAGAATGTCCCTTACATTGGTGGTCAGTGGGAAGAATGTCCCTTACATTGGGGGGGTCAGTGGGAAGAATGTCCCTTACATTGGTGATCAGTGGGAAGAATGTCCCTTACATTGGGGATCAGTGGGAAGAATGTCCCTTACATTGGGGTCAGTGGGAAGAATGTCCCTTACATTGGTGATCAGTGGGAAGAATGTCCCTTACATTGGTGATCAGTGGGAAGAATGTCCCTTACATTGGGGATCAGTGGGAAGAATGTCCCTTACATTGGGGTCAGTGGGAAGAATGTCCCTTACATTGGTGGTCAGTGGGAAGAATGTCCCTTACATTGGTGATCAGTGGGAAGAATGTCCCTTACATTGGGGATCAGTGGGAAGAATGTCCCTTACATTGGGGGTCAGTGAGAAGAATGTCCCTTACATTGGGGGTCAGTGGGAAGAATGTCCCTTACATTGGGGATCAGTGGGAAGAATGTCCCTTACATTGGGGGTCAGTGAGAAGAATGTCCCTTACATTGGGGGTCAGTGGGAAGAACGTCCCTTACATTGGGGGTCAGTGGGAAGAATGTCCTTACATTGGTGGTCAGTGGGAAGAATGTCCCTTACATTGGGGGTCAGTGGGAAGAATGTCCTTACATTGGTGGTCAGTGGGAAGAATGTCCCTTACATTGGGGGTCAGTAGGAAGATGGCTCTTTACATTGATGGTCAGTGGGAAGAATGTCTGTGACGGGAGTCACTTTGGGTGGGGGGCCCATGGAACACAGCTCACTTTGAAGAGGTGGGGAGACCCCTGTCTCAGCTCCCCATATCCCTATTATGTGTAAGTCACCCTGTGCCTGTTAGGGGTACAGGGTGATCTGTCCTAATATTGAAGTGGGGGGTTGTGGACTGTTTAATGCCATTTGGTTGCATCCCATTGTTCTATTGTGTATCTTGCTTGGGATCAAACTATTATGGGATGTATGTGTTTGTGTATTGGCTTGGTGAGGGGTGTTTCCAGCAGCCCTCCCTCCTGATGGGACTGTCTGTTGGTGTGTCTCTTGTTACTAAAGGTGCATTGCCCCTCCCTGTGTCATTATGCAGGGAGGGGGGTTGTTCCCTTGAGTGTATATATCTTGTATCTGTGTTAAAATAAAGTTGTCTTTTTCCTGGTTTTACTTCAAGACTGGTGTTGTCTAGTCTTGTATGGTCAGCGGTGGTGTCTGTGGTCGGTGTTCGGACGGGGAAGTGGTATCCTTACGGAAATACCCAAGTGCAGTCGGGGTCCGCTTCCGTTACACTGAGAGGTACTGCGAAGAAGAATGGGAGAAATTGACCAAAAATAAGTGTTCTAAGCTTGTAGCATCATACTCAAAACAACTTGAGGCTGTAATTGGTGCTAAAGATGCTTCAAGAAAGTATTGAGCAAAGGCTGTGAATACCTATGCACATGTGATTTCCCTCGTCCCCTATTTTCAATAAATTGCAAAGATTTCAAAACGAACCTCCCCCACGCTGCCCCCACGGGGCACCGCCTGCAAAATGCCAAGGAAAAAACCGAACCCAATCCATCCTGGAACATACCTGTGATGTTATCTGCCTAAAGTAGTGCTCTGGTCCAAAGGGAACGTGTAGTAGCTTTGTACATTTTTTTTCTCTTTATCCACGGTCAGAATTTAAAAATAAAATGTTGCAAAATATTTTGGCAATACATATTTTTTCGTATTTTCTTTTTGAGCCAGTAGGTGGAGTTGTGGGCTCCTTTGCATATTTTATGACAGAACAAGTAAAGTGCTGTGGTGCTCCCCAGTCCAGTGTAGGTGGCACCATATTTCCCAATGTCACGGTCAGGGGTCAAGCCTGGAGACCAGTAGCTATAGCAGTAGAGAGGCTCCCACCAGCCAGCAGGATAGGCATACAAGTAGGTCACCCTGGAGGAGGATGACAAGGGCTCACCTGAGCTGGGGGCTGGAAGCACTCACCGGTGCTAACCAGAGCTTCTGATGGTGGAGATTGGGATGCATGTTGGTACCAGGTCATGGTCCTCAGGATCCTCCCACCAGGAGGTGAGCAAGCCTGGGGTCCAGTAGTAGATGTAGCAGGCAGGGATCAAGCAGAAGCGTAGTCAGTAAACAAGCCAAAGGTCAGAAACAAGTGATTGCAGGTAGGGATCAAGCAGTCAAGGAACAAGCCAAAGGTCAGGAAAACAAGTGGTTCCATGTTGGGATCAAGCAGAAGTGTAGTCAAGGAACAAGCCAAAGGTCAGGAAAACAAGTGGTTCCATTTTGGGATCAAGCAGAAGTGTAGTCAAGGAACAAGCCAAAGGTCGGAAAAACAAGTGGTTCCATGTTGGGATCAAGCAGAAGTGTAGTCAAGGAACAAGCCAAAGGTCAGGAAAACAAGTGGTTCCATGTTGGGATCAAGCAGAAGTGTAGTCAAGGAACAAGCCAAAGGTCAGGAAAACAAGTGGTTCCATGTTGGGATCAAGCAGAGGTGTAGTCAAGGAACAAGCCAAAGGTCAGGAAAACAAGTGGTTCCATGTTGGGATCAAGCGGAAGTGTAGTCAAGGAACAAGCCAAAGGTTGGTAACGAGTGGTAGAGGAGATATGCACAGCAGCAGGAGAGACAAGAGCAAGATATTGGCTGGAGAGAGCACAATAATCAGGAAAACAGGAAGTGCACAGGCATAGCTAAAATAGGAAGTTCATGGGAGGAGCAAAGGGTTCAAGGGGCAAGAAAACAAGACACAAGGCAAGGTTGTCTAAGCAATCAGGCATGGGAGCTGTGCTGCATCTCAGGTGGCTCAGCAAGAAGGGATACTGCCAGACACAGCAGAGGTTGCAGGTTCGGATCTGGTCCTGACACTCACGTAACCCAGGGGCAGTCCTTCACATGCTCACCACACTAGTTTGCTGACCCATTCGGGTACTTGGAGTGGTGTTATGAATGACAGGAAGTAACGACGTCATTCTGGTATTTGACACAGCTCATTGGCAACTCAAATAAAAGAATTAAAAAAAAAAAGAATGTGCTTCAGTTCCACTTTGAGGGACTCATAAGCTCTTCTGTGATAAAAAGCTGATTGCTTACAGAGCTCAATAGTTCAAGCTGACATTTACAAACACACACAAAAATAAGTCAAAGCGGTGACTCCTCCTACATCAAGCGGCTCCGTTCAAAGCCGGCCATATACCATTGGAAATGTAGCCAGTCCAGCAGGGACCGGCCCGAGTTTGATCAATGTGTGATCGTTAATTCTGCACAGAAGTCAATCAATGTATCGATTTCTTTTGAAAGGATACGCTGGAATTTTTTGTATCGATCAGCAGCTGCAGCCGCTTATCAACATTTTCTGAGAGCTGCCTCTACCAGTATACAATATCCTGGCGGGGGATTCCTCCATCTACCTTCTTTGTGTAGAGGGGGAAATCTGTTCTGATTTGAGGGAACCCTTGTAGGTAAACTGTGTGATCTGTGTAGAAAAAGAATAGCCAATGGTGTTAGCTCTTTACCATGTGATCAGCTGTGTTCAATCACAGCTGATCTCATGCAAATAAACGCTGGTTATCTGCATTTCCTTTCCCCACCACTGTCACTGTCTGAGGAAAGGAAAGCCGAAAATGGGATTTCCTGCAAAAGGGGAGGTTTACACTGATCATCAGTGCCCTCATTATCAGTGGAGCCCCATCAGTGCAGCATATCAGTGCTCATCAGTGCAGCACAGCAGTGCCCATCAGCCCCACCTATCAGTGCAGCATATCAGTGTTGCCAATCAGTGCCCATCAGTACTGCCTCATCAGTGCCCATCACTTCTGCGTCATCAGTGCCCATCAATTCTGCCTCATCAGTGCAGTCTCATTATTGCTTATCATTTCCGTCTCATCATTGCAGCCTCAACAGTGTACAACAGTGCAGCATATCAGTGCCACCTATTGGTGCTCATCAGTGTGACATAGTGTTGCCCATTAGTGCTGCCTTGTCAGTTCAGCCGCTTCAGTGCCGCCTTATCAGTGTCCATCAGTGCAGCTTTTCAGTGCCCATCAGTGCCGCCTTATCAGTGCCTCTTCATCAGTTTTGCCTCATCAGTGCCCATCAGTTCTGCCTCATCAGTGTGCATCAGTGCAACATATCAGTGCCACTTATCGGTTCCCATCAGTGCGGCATATAAGTGTCGCCAAAAAGTGTCCATCAGTGCTGCCTTGTCAGTGCAGTCACTTCAGTGCCTCTTTATCAGTACCCATCAGTGCAGCTTTTCAGTGCCCATCAGTGCCGCCTTATCAGTGCCTCTTCATCAGTTTCGCCTCATCAGTGCAGTCTCATCATTGCTCTTCAGTTCTGCCTCATCAGTGTGCATCAGTGCAGCATCAACAGTGTCCATCAGTTTTGCCTCATTAGTGCTCATCAGTGAAGAAGAAAAATTACTTCTTTGTTAAATTTTATAACAGAAATGAAGAAAAAGGTTTTCTTTTTTTTTTTTTGAGAATGTTTGGTCTTTTTTCGTTTATTTAGCAGAAGATAGAAAACCCCGGCAGTGATGAAATACCACCAACAGAAAGATCCAACTGCATGAAAATCATGATACAAATGTAATTTGGGTGCAGCGTCTCATGGCCGGGGCAGGAAGGGGGCGACAGAGATTGAAGTGGTTATAAAACGCATGGCAGAGCGATGATTGGATCCAGGGATATAGACAGCTGAAGTTATCTGCAAATCCTAACTTATCCTGTAAAATTCGAACAAACTTTTCTATAGTTGCATATTTCAAAACTGTTTTATCACCAGATTCATCAAATGCCCGGAAATGGGGAGATCTATCACAAGCCCGGTACGCTCAGCAGAGTATCATGGGAACAGCTTATAATAAATCTTTTTATTTAAAAGAAAAAAAGCAAAAAGCAAAAAAAAAACTTTAAAATAAAAAAAAAACTTTCTAAACTTTTAAATGTTAAATAATGACATCAACCAAAACACCCATTAGGGTTCCCATCTGGTGCCGGATTTGCCTTTAATTTTGAATTATAAAAAAAAAAAAAAGAAAAAGAAGTGTAATTAATGTGCACTCTCTGTAAAGTTTATTACATTTGGTGCCTTCTATAAATAATTTAAAATGAAACACAAAAAAAAAACTGTTGAGGTATGCAAATGTTAATGCAGAGAACTGCAGACTAGCAAATCATACAAGCAGATTGTTAATTCAACCTGAAAAAAAAAAAAAAAAATCAGGATATTTGCCAAGGATGGCTGAGACTCCTGAGCGTAGCCGCGTGTGGGAGGCATGAGCGAGGCGGGCGAGGAGCGCCAATGTCTCTCTGTGATATATTTGCTGCACCTTTTAGTTTGATCTGTTATATTTAATGACATTCTGTCTGTTTTGTCACCATTGTTCATGTTGTATCGTCCTTCTGCCCTATTGAGATGAGTGCTGAAGATTTTCATAGGTCCGGGGGTGTGAACATTTTAAAAAAAAACTATTTGTCCAGGAAATAAATCGGGGCCCCAATCTACTTGTCCTGATAATTGTCTTTTTTTTCTCTTTAACCAAAACTGTATTTAAATCTCCTTTAACCACTTCCAGTCCGGACACTTTCCCCCCCTTCCAGTCCGGACACTTTCAATCCCTTCCAGTCCGGACGCTTTCACCCCCTTCCAGTCCGGACGCTTTCCCCCCCTTCCAGTCCGGACGCTTTCCCCCCCTTCCAGTCCGGACGCTTTCCCCCCCTTCCAGTCCGGACGCTTTCCCCCCCCTTCCAGTCCGGACGCTTTCCCCCCCTTCCAGTCCGGACGCTTTCCCCCCCTTCCAGTCCGGACACTTTCACTCCCTTCCAGTCCGGACACTTTCACTCCCTTCCAGTCCGGACACTTTCCCCCCTTCCAGTCCGGACACTTTCACCCCCTTCCAGTCCGGACACTTTCCCCCCCTTCCTGTCCGGACGCTTTCACCCCCTTCCAGTCCGGACGCTTTCCCCCCCTTCCAGTCCGGACGCTTTCCCCCCCTTCCAGTCCGGACGCTTTCCCCCCCTTCCAGTCCGGACAATTTCAATCCCTTCCAGTCCGGACACTTTCACCCCCTTCCAGTCCGGACACTTTCCCCCCCTTCCTGTCCGGACACTTTCACCCCCTTCCAGTCCAGACACTTTCCCCCCCTTCCTGTCCGGACACTTTCCCCCCCTTCCAGTCCCGTCACTTTCCCCCCCTTCCAGTCCGGACACTTTCATCCCCTTCCAGTCCGGACACTTTTACCCCCTTCCAGTCCGGACACTTCCCCCCCTTCCAGTCCGGACACTTTCCCCCCTTCCAGTCCGGACACTGTCCCCCCTTCCAGTCCGGACACTTTTACCCCCTTCCAGTCCGGACACTTCCCCCCCTTCCAGTCCGGACACTTTCCCCCCCTTCCAGTCCGGACGCTTTCACTCCCTTCCAGTCCGGACGCTTTCACTCCCTTCCAGTCCGGACACTTTCCCCCCCTTCCAGTCCGGACACTTTCCCCCCCTTCCAGTCCGGACGCTTTCCCCCCCTTCCAGTCTGGACGCTTTCCCCCCCTTCCAGTCCGGACGCTTTCCCCCCCTTCCAGTCCGGACGCTTTCCCCCCCTTCCAGTCTGGACGCTTTCCCCCCCTTCCAGTCCGGACGCTTTCCCCCCCTTCCAGTCCGGACGCTTTCCCCCCCTTCCAGTCCGGACAATTTCAATCCCTTCCAGTCCGGACACTTTCACCCCCTTCCAGTCCGGACACTTTCCCCCCCTTCCTGTCCGGACACTTTCACCCCCTTCCAGTCCGGACACTTTCCCCCCCTTCCTGTCCGGACACTTTCCCCCCCTTCCAGTCCCGTCACTTTCCCCCCCTTCCAGTCCGGACACTTTCATCCCCTTCCAGTCCGGACACTTTTACCCCCTTCCAGTCCGGACACTTCCCCCCCTTCCAGTCCGGACACTTTCCCCCCTTCCAGTCCGGACACTGTCCCCCCTTCCAGTCCGGACACTTTTACCCCCTTCCAGTCCGGACACTTCCCCCCCTTCCAGTCCGGACACTTTCCCCCCCTTCCAGTCCGGACGCTTTCACTCCCTTCCAGTCCGGACGCTTTCACTCCCTTCCAGTCCGGACACTTTCCCCCCCTTCCAGTCCGGACACTTTCAATCCCTTCCAGTCCGGACACTTTTACCCCCTTCCAGTCCGGACACTTCCCCCCCTTCCAGTCCGGACGCTTTCCCCCCCTTCCAGTCCGGACGCTTTCCCCCCCTTCCAGTCCGGACGCTTTCACTCCCTTCCAGTCCGGACACTTTCCCCCCCTTCCAGTCCGGACACTTTCAATCCCTTCCAGTCCGGACACTTTCACCCCCTTCCAGTCCGGACACTTTCCCCCCCTTCCTGTCCGGACACTTTCCCCCCCTTCCAGTCCGGACACTTTCACCCCCTTCCAGTCTGGACACTTTCCCCCCTTCCAGTCCGGACACTTTCCCCCCTTCCTGTCCGGACACTTTCCCCCCTTCCTGTCCGGACACTTCCCCCCCTTCCAGTCCCGACACTTTCCCCCCCTTCCAGTCCGGACACTTTCCCCCCCTTCCAGTCCGGACACTTTCCCCCCCTTCCAGTCCGGACACTTTCCCCCCCTTCCAGTCCGGACACTTTCCCCGCCTTCCAGTCCGGACACTTTCCCCCCCTTCCAGTCCGGACACTTTCCCCCCCTTCCAGTCCGGACACTTCCCCCCCCTTCCAGTCCGGACACTTCCCCCCCCTTCCAGTCCGGACACTTCCCCCCCCTTCCAGTCCGGACACTTCCCCCCCTTCCAGTCCGGACACTTTCCCCCCTTCCTGTCCAGGCCAAGTTTCAGCTTTCAGCACTGTCACACCGCGGTCATGCAACACTGTACCCATATGAATTTTTTAGCATTTTTTGAGACAGATAAAGCTTTATTTTGGTGGTATTTATTCACCGCTGGGATTTTTATTTTTTTAATGTCAGGACGGTACAAATCCCCCCCAAATGTCAGGACGGTACAAATCCCCCCCAAATGTCAGGACGGTACAATCCCCCCAAATGTCAGGACGGTACAAATCCCCCAAAATGTCAGGACGGTACAAATACCCCCCAAATGTCAGGACGGTACAAATCCCCCCAAATGTCAGGACGGTACAAATCCCCCGCAAATGTCAGGATGGTACAAATCCCCCCAAATGTGAGGACTGTACAAATCCCCCCCCCAAATGTCAGTATGGTACAAATCCCCAAAGCAACATAAGACCCCCCCAGAAACAATAGATTCCCTGAGCAATGATAGGACCCCCCCCCTGCAACAAAATTACCCCCTCTCCCCAGCATCAATAGACCCTCCAGCAGCCAGTAACAATAGACCCTCCAGCACACCCCAGCACCCCTTGCCATTACATAGGTTCAGTGCTGGACGTACCCCCCCTGGTGATATCCATCTCCAAGCCCTGAGCTCTCCAGAGCCATCACAAAGGCATCATTGCAGAACTTTCCAGCCCTCAGCTTGCCACAGGAGGCTCCGGGGCCATTGACAACAAGTCTGCATCTGTGGTCTGTACCACCTTTTCCCGGTTTTACAGAGGAGGAGGGTTGCCATTCGCCTTTTTTGTCTAAGTGGAGTTACCCTTTAAGCCATCCGAAGTAAAGAACTCTCCTCTAATAACCTATAAAAGTTAAAATAGTAAAATAACACGACGGGAGAATTAACGAGCAAAAAAAACAAAAATCCCACCCGGCACAAAATATGCCTCGCAGCTCCGTCCTCCAATCACAATGGGATTAAAGTCTGAAGAGCGAGAGAACATCAAGAGGCATTTTTCTCAGAGCTTCTCCTTTATCCGGACCCTTTTACGTCTCCATTTTCTTTTCCCCTCTGCGAGTTCCCTCGCTAAAACGGAATAAAATTATCGCCTACAAGGAGTAACGGATTGAATCGCCGACATCCATAAAACATCTCTCCTGTACATAGAGCTAAACGCATCCCTTTCACAGGCCGGCCGCGCCGATAGAATGTTGACAACATGGTTTTTACATTCTTTGAAGTTGTCAAGCTTTTTACAGCCCGCCTCGTCTCCAGCCACTGGAGGCTGCCTGTACATCAAAGCCCAGAGACGAGCGCTCGCCCGGCTGTTGTACGGCAGAGCGCCGCAATATTTTATTCCTTTATTCATTTTATGCTTTTTGATTTTTATTAGCGGTGCGGGTCATTTTGATGTATTAGTAAGAGGGAAGGTTATGTCATAAACACGAGGCAGTTTAGAAATATAACACGAAGCGTCTGCATGGAGGGTGTTTGTACGGAGGGGGTGGAGGCCATTTAAAGGGAATAGATCAGGGTGTGTAGGATTATAACTTTTTTTTTTTTTTTTTCTATGGTTAAACTGGATGGACTTTTGTCTTTTTTCAGCCAGACTAACTATGTAATCACTTGTTTGTTTTTAGTTTTTTTTTTTAACCACTTCGATATTATTTATTTCAGGTACTTATATGGCGCCGTCAATTTACGCCGCGCTTTACACATACAGGCGTACCTCGGTTTACGAACGCTTCGACTAATAATTATCTGACATAATTTGTCGGTAGATCTTTGCAAATTTAAATCGGATGATGCGAATAACCTCATATTTCAGCGCCTATCCTGAAGAAGAGACTACCCATTGTGAAGCATGTCGGTGTTCAGCGCTGTGCATTGTGGACTGTTTTTTATTCCACTGGTTGTGAAGTTTTATTGATAGCATTTGTTTTTTAACACACACACACATATATATATTTATTTCAGGTACTTATATAGCGCCGTCAATTTACGCAGCGCTTTACATATATATTGTACATTCACATCAGTCCCCGCCCCCGAGGAGCGTACAATCTACAGTCCCTAACTCACATTCATACATACACATACTAGGGACAATTTAAACAGGAGCCAATTAACCTCCCAGCATGTCTTTGGAGTGTCATATATATGTATATATACATACACACACTATACTTGATGTTTTTGTTGTTTATAAATGATTGTCAGTATTGAAAATATCTACTGAAGGTACATTTAGATTCTATCTTTGCTTCCACCCATATCTGGGGTTATTTCCATTTGAGTCGTAATGGATTTATTTTACTTAAAGTGTTACTAAAACCCCGGACCCCGCATTGACTATATCCGCTCTCCCCGTACCCCGCATTCACTATATCCGCTCTCCCCGGACCCCGCATTCACTATATCCGCTCTCCCCGGATCCCGCATTCACTATATCCGCTCTCCCCGGACCCCGCATTCACTATATCCGCTCTCCCCGTACCCCGCATTCACTATATCCGCTCTCCCCGGACCCCGCATTCACTATATCCGCTCTCCCCGTACCCCGCATTCACTATATCCGCTCTCCCCGGACCCCGCATTCACTATATCTGCTCTCCCCGTACCCCGCATTCACTATATCCGCTCTCCCCGGACCCCGCATTCACTATATCAGCTCTCCCCGGACCCCGCATTCACTATATCCGCTCTCCCCGGACCCCGCATTCACTATATCCGCTCTCCCCGGACCCCGCATTCACTATATCCGCTCTCCCCGGACCCCGCATTCACTATATCCGCTCTCCCCGGACCCCGCATTCACTATATCCGCTCTCCCCGGACCCCGCATTCACTATATCCGCTCTCCCCGGACCCCGCATTCACTATATCCCCTGTCCCCGGATCCCGCATTCACTATATCCGCTCTCCCCGGACCCCGCATTCACTATATCAGCTCTCCCCGGACCCCGCATTCACTATATCCGCTCTCCCCGGACCCCGCATTCGCTATATCCGCTCTCCCCGGACCCCGCATTCGCTATATCCGCTCTCCCCGGACCCCGCATTCACTATATCCGCTCTCCCCGGACCCCGCATTCACTATATCCGCTCTCCCCGGACCCTGCATTCCCTATATCCGCTCTCCCCAGACCCCGCATTCACTATATCCGCTCTCCCCGGACCCCGCATTCACTATATCCCCTCTCCTCGGACCCCGCATTCACTATATCCGCTCTCCCCGGACCCCGCATTCACTATATCCCCTCTCCTCGGACCCCGCATTCACTATATCCGCTCTCCCCGGACCCCGCATTCACTATATCCGCTCTCCCCGGACCCCGCATTCACTATATCCGCTCTCCTCGGACCCCGCATTCACTATATCCGCTCTCCCCGGACCCCGCATTCGCTATATCCGCTCTCCCACAAGTACACACAACATGGAAATGCAATTATTATAGTAAATATAAACTGCTAAATCCCTTCTCTCATCAGCAGTATATTATTAATATTATTATACAATATTTATTTAGCGCCAAAAGGTTTGCTCTGCGCTGTACATTATAGTATATAGCAGTCTTGTGACTTCTATCAGTGTACGGCCAAGCACTGGTTAAAGCTTTTCATTCCTTTCATTCTCGCCTGATTGTCCTATGAGTCTGCATGACCCCTGACCCTCTGTCTGGACAGCGCTGATTGGCCCTGTGCTGATCACATGCACTCTCCCAAGAAAAAAAAAACTCTCTAGCAATACTCACCAAACTGAGCATGTGCAGAGTGACTCTTAGAGCTCTGTACTATCAGCAGATGGATTGGGGACAGTAGAAGAAGGGGAGGATCAGAGAAGAGAGGATCAAACAGCCTTTGTACACAATGCGGAGGATTAACCCCTTAGATTCCACAGTGAGTACAACAAGCGTGCATTGCTGCATCTACAGACTGATTATACTGTTGGGGGTTCAGGAACACTTTATGACATATGTGTGATGATGTGAGTGAGGCGGGACTCAGCGATGTTTTTCTATTACAGGTCGCCTTACAGACCAGAGATTAAAGCGATCCGAGTCTCTTCCCGCGTCGCGGTCCCGTGTCATCACTTCCCATGACGGTAGAAGTAGCTTTCACGGAGGCAGCCTGTTTTCAAGCCGACCCTTTTCCGGTACGTATTTACAGAGATGAGAAATATTGTCCTCATCCATTCACAACGTTTCATTTCTGATGTAAATTCAGTTTATATTTCTTTTAGGCTAAGTGCGTCCAAACCCATCGCTGCTTTAAAAAACGATCCGCATTTGGGTTGTTTTTCGGAGGTGATTGATAGGTGATGATGACTGCATGTATATACACTGCACGATGAAATGTGTTTTTTTATATTATTATTATTTATATTTATTTATTTATTAGTATTTTATATTAGAAGATATATGAAAAATATTTGTAAAAATATATATTTTTTTTAAATCTATTCTTCCGATTTTGTTTTAACATATGTTTGTAAATGCTTTCCAAAAATGTAGATTAGCAGTTATAACCCCCCCGGCGGTATTCCTGAGTGTAGCTCGGGGTAAAGTTTCAGCACCATAATTGGTAACTCCCCCCCCCCCGAGCTACACTCGGGAACACCCTCCAGCTCTGGGATCCCTCGATCACTTACCTTGTCCTGCGCTCCTGCGATGTCCCCCCTGCAGTGTCCCCGGCAATGTCCTCCGGCCGATGCCGGCATCTGTCTTCCGGGTTCCGTTCCCTGCGACGTCGGGACGTACGGGGGACGGAACTGGCGGGAAATTCAAAAATGTCAAAAAGTGACATTCACTAAATACACTAAAATCACATAATATAACATTCCTGTATCAAACCATTTCACATACATTGTGTCCCGAGTGCTTTGTCCGGCGCCCTGCCTGCATTTTTACCGCCCTTTCTGCCTGGAAACTGAGAAACGTCCATGGCGTCCAAAAAGCTTCCCTTTAGGTCAGACGCGGTTTTAGACCGGCTAGAGAACAGCGATAGTAAATCAGAACCACTTGCAGAATTGAGTGATAATGATTGGTGGGGGAAATTCCTCATCAGACACTGAAAACGATTCTGCGACTGAGCTCAGCGATGGGCCAACTTGGCGCTATATTTCACATTTCAGTGTTTTTGGTGATTATATTATTGAATTACATTTATTATTATTTTTTATGATTATTTATTAAATTATAATTTATGATTTCGTGTTTCAAGTTTTATCCTCCCCGGGATGTTTACTAGACTCTTGTTCGGACAGATTTCAGTGAGTTATTCCTAAAAATTACAGACCTACAATAAAAAAACAACATATTTCCATGCAAAAAAAGTACCGCTTTGAGCACAGAAATACTGACATCATCAGACCGCTAGGGAGGCTAAAGACATATACAGTATATTTGAAATGTATTTTTAAAAATATTTTAAATATGTTTTCTAATAAAAACGCATTTCAACATACAATATATATATAGTCCCTCCCCTCATGCCAGGGTACTAGGTGTAATCCTAGACTCCCATCTGTCCCCAAATCCAATCACTGTCCAAATCTTGTAGACTTCACCTCCATAACATCTCCAAGATATGACCGTTCCTAACCCCGGAAACCACTAAGCAACATATTCCCTCCCTGGTTATCTCTCGCCTGGACTATTGTAACTCCCTCCTCATTGGCCAACCTCATTGCAGGCTATCCCCTCTTCAGTCTATCATGTATGCTGCTGCCAGACTCATCCACCTTACTAACCGCTCTGTATCTGCCACCCCTCTCAACCAATCCCTCCACTGTCCTCCATTTAGTGTCCTCCACCCCTCTCTGCAATCCCTCCACTGGTCTCCACTCAGTGTCCTCCACCCCTCTCTGCCAATCTCTCCACTGCTCTCCAATCAGTGTCCTCCACCCCTCTCTGCCAATCTCTCCACTGCTCTCCACTCAGTGTCCTCCACCCCTCTCTGCCAATCCCTCCACTGCTCTCCAATCAGTGTCCTCCATCCCTCTCTGCCAATCCCTCCACTGGCCTCCATTCAGTGTCCTCCACCCCTCTCTGCCAATCCCTCCACTGGCCTCCACTCAGTGTCCTCCACCCCTCTCTGCCAATCCCTCCACTGGCCTCCACTCAGTGTCCTCCACCCTTCTCTGCCAATCCCTCCACTGGCCTCCATTCAGTGTCCTTCACCCCTCTCTGCCACTCCCTCCACTGGCCTCCATTCAGTGTCTTCCACCCCTTTCTGCCAATCCCTCCACTGGCCTCCACTCAGTGTCCTCCATCTCTCTTTGCCAATCCCTCCACTGGCCTCCACTCAGTGTCCTCCTCCCTTCTCTGCCAATCCCTCCACTGGCCTCCATTCAGTGTCCTCCACCCCTCTCTGCCAATCCCTCCACTGGCTTCCCATTGCCCAACGAATAAAATTCAAAACAGTAACAATCACATATAAAGCCATTTATAACTCCGCCCCAAATTACATCACCAATCTTGTCTCCAAATATCACCCAAACCGTCCTCTCCGCTTCTCGCAAGACCTCCTGCTCTCTAGCTCCCTTGTCTCCTCCTCCCACGCTCGTCTCCAGGACTTCTCCAGAGCTTCCCCCATCCTCTGGAACTCTCTACCCCAATTTATCAGACTATCGCCCACTCTGCTCACTTTTAGGTGATCTCTGAAAACCGATCTCTTCAGGGAAGCCTATCCTGCCCTCAGCTAATACTGGAATCTTCTACTCCTCCTACCAGTCCATCCCCCACAGTTATTACCTTTTGTACCACCAGCCCCTCCCTCCTAGATTGTAAGCTCCCAGGATCAGCCCCTCCTAACCCTCTTGTATTGAACTGTATTGTTGCTGTATTGTCTCCCGTTATATTGTACAGCGCTGAGCAAACTGTTGGCACCATAAATCCTGTATAATAATAATAATATATATATATTTATTGAAATATATTTTTAAATATATTGAATACGGCCAAAATTGTAGCATTTCAAATATACGTCAATATATTTGGGAAGAATATTTTTAAAATATATTTCAAATATATTTTTCTTCCATGTGGGTAGAAGGGGACGGAGGGGAGGGGAGCTGTTTCAAGCTTTGTTCTTTCTAGCCCGGAGTTCCACCTTAAGTACGCCCCTGTGAATGAGGCCTGAGTCCTTCACGCCGTATTGTGCGTGCCGGATTGTGCGGGTGAGGGTTGGAGAGCTGTAAAGCGCACAGGAACGCTGAAATCAGCTGCCTTTCTGTCAAAGCTTGGCAGCTGTCCGTGGCCCCTTGGTAAATGTTGATTAGGATGTAATTGATCAGATTTATAGGTGCAAAAAAAACATAATTTATTATATTAAATGATAAAAAGAAATCTAATTATCCCCATAGAACCCGACGCAATACATCTGCCGTATGATTAGAAGCTGTATAAAGGTGATTAATTTTGACTGACAAATGATGAAGCGATCCAAATGGTAGCAGACAATGGAAGCCATACATGTTCTTGGCGAAGGGAAAGACGGCTGTGTGTAAAGCGGTGCGCACTGCGACAAGGCCTGACAATCCAGCTTAATTACACTTACTGCACAGGCCAGTCACACACAAAACGACTTACCTCGCACCGCGGCTACGCTGATTACCGCGCCTTTGATGAGTCTCTTCAGGATCAATTACGTCTATTAGCGAGTCATTGTGCGACTGAGCGCAGCCATCATTTTTACTGTCCTCTTTTGTGTGCCTTCAGCCAAGAAGAATGTCTCCCAGGCTCAGAAGCTGGCCGACTTAGACGGCGAATTGGCGTCCATGTTGTACGGCCGGATGAAGGAGGCTAGCATGGCCTACCAGCAGCCAAACAGTGAGACCGATGCCTCTTACAGGCGCAAGATGGAGAGGATGATGGCGGTCAGACAGATCGAGTCGCAAGAGAACCTCATCAACAGAAAGTCCTTCTTATTGGTAAGAAGAGCCCCCTATTGTAGAGGGATGGAGGGGATCAATGTCACAGACTTGGCAGGCTGAACCATTCACCCCCGGTTCATATATATGAGGCCGTGCGGGACGCGTTTTGCGCAGGCATGAGAGCCCAGTCATTTGAATGGACTCCCGCGCCCCGTGACACACAGGGAAGAAGTCCCGGCACTTCTTCGAAAAACGCAGCCGAGGTTCCCAGTACGGTTGCGTTTTCCAGTGCGGGCGGAACTAATGGCACCCGCCCGCGGGTCCGCATTCCTCTGTGCGGATGGTGAGGCTGCACGGATTTTCATGCGGATCCGCAGCGGCACCACCCGCACAGATGTGAATCTAATGTCATTGGGTGTGTGGTTAGAGACATCTGTGACGATCACGGCATCAGACCCCAGCCCTTCTCACCAAACTCGTGACCGAAGGACCAGCCAATCTAAAACCTTGCTGTCACGTGCGTAACAATGCCACGCCCAGCTGCACCCTGTACAACGATTTTCCAGATAATGGGCCACAATCGATGTACTGACTGACTGGTGGACCCGTACTATTGCCTCTAATAGGTAGCCAGTCGTCCAGTATTCAGAGGAAAAAAAAAGTAAAAAAGAAAATAAATTAGTAAATTAAAAAAAAAATTGTTTAAAATAAATAAATAAATAATATCTATCTATCTATCTATCTATCTATCTATCTATTATCTATCTATCTATCTATTATCTATCTATCTATCTATCTATCTATCTATCTATCTATCTATCTATCTATCTATTATCTATCTATCTATCTATTATCTATCTATTATCTATCTATCTATCTATCTATCTATCTATCTATCTATCTATCTATCTATCTATTATCTATCTATTATCTATCTATCTATCTATCTATCTATCTATCTATTATCTATTATCTATCTATCTATCTATTATCTATCTATCTATCTATCTATTATCTATCTATCTATCTATCTATCTATCTATATACAGTTGTGTTCAAAATAACATCAGTGTGATGAAAAAAGTGAGTAAAGCTGAAAATCCTTCTAATCCTTTTATTTCCATCCACACAAATGCATTGGGAACACGACACATTCTATTCCAAATCACAACATGAAGAAAAATACATCAAATTTGTGTTGTTCCTCTAAAAAAATGGAAGAAAAGTGAATATTAATATATTCAAAAAAATGGCCGTGTTTGTATTCTTCTTTACAAACTCAAACATTCACTATATAAACTGAGAAATGTTTGAAGATTTTGCTTTCCTTTGAATGACTTCATGAATATTTGGTTGTAGTCGCACTGTTTCTGAGAACTGCTGTACATCTGTGTTGCATGGAGTCCCCCAACTTCTGGCCCCTGTGATCAGGTATTCCAGCCCAGGATGATTGGACCACATTCCACAGTTCTTCTCTATTTCTTGGTTTGGCCTCAGAAACGGCATTTTTGATGTCACCCCACAAGTTTTCTATTGGATGAAGATCCGGGGATTGGGCTGGCCACTCCATAACGTCCATCTTGTTGGTCTGGAACCAAGATGTTGCACGTTTACTGGTGTGTTTGGGGTCGTTGTCTTGTTGGAACACCCATTTCAAGGGCATTTCCTCTTCAGCATAAGGCAGCATGACCTCTTCAAGTATTCTGATGGATTCAAACTGATCCATGATCCCTGGTATGCGATAAATAGGCCCAACACCGTAGTATGAGAAACATCCCCCTATCATGATGCTTGCACCACCATGCTTCACGGTCTTCACAGTGTACTGTGGCTTGAATTCAGTGTTTGGGGTCGTCTGACAAACTGTCTCCGCCCACTAGACCCAAAAAGAACAATCTTACTTTCATCAGTCCACAAAATGTTCCTCCATTTCTCTTTAGGCCGGTCAATGTGCTCTTTGGCAGATTGTAGCCTCTTCAGCACACGTCTTTTTCCCAACAGTGGGACTTTGCGGGAACTTCTTGCAGATAGCTTGGCTTCACATCGGCGTCTTCTAATTGTAACAGTCCTCACAGGGAACGTCACACCTTCTTTCATCTTCCTGGAGCTGATTGTTGGCTGAGTCCTCACAGGGAACGTCACACCTTCTTTCATCTTCCTGGAGCTGATTGTTGTCTGAGTCCGCCCCATTTTGGCTATTCTTCTATCCATTCCAATGGTAGTTTTTCGCTTTCTTCCGCGTCTTTCAGGTTTTGGTTGCCATTTTAAAGCATTTGCCATCATTTTAGCTGAGCAGCCGATCATTTTCTGCACTTCTTTATATGTTTTCCCCTCCAATCAACTTGTTAATCAAGGTACGCTGTTCTTCTGAACAATGTCTGGAACGACCCATTTTCCTCAGAATTTCAGAGAGAAATGCACTGTAACCAGCATGTCCAACATTTGCTGCCTTCCTTCCTTAAATAAGGGCAATAATTGCCACCTGTTTCTCAAAGAATGAATGACCTCACTAATAGAACTCCACACGGCTATTATTGTGAACACGCCCCTTTCAATGAGGGATTCAATGACACAGAATCAGCAGCATGCATGTCATGACTGTCGGGTCTGTTGGATTTCTATGACTCTACTACACCTGCTAGGAAATTATTTGCCATGTAGAAATATCATTTCCACCAAAAACAGAGATTGATCCGGTTAGTGATGTCTGACTGCTAGTATTTTCAACACAACTGTATACAAATTAATTATTTATATTAATTAACTAACATATATATATATGAAAAAAAAAAACATTTCTATATATAGGGGGAGACTCGAAGGACCACATGGTCTTATATATATATACACATATGTAACAATGGGGGAGAAAAAAAATGAAATAAATGAGTTAATGAAAATAAATTTTAGATATAAACATATTACCGTATATAGTCGAGTATAAGCCGAGTTTTTCAGCACATTTTTTGTGCTGAAAAACGGCCCCCTCGGCTTATACTTGAGTCAGCGTCTCCAGGTGTGGGCGGGATGACATGCCGTCCCTGTCATCTGGACACACCCCCGGGATCAATCCTTGCCGGTGATTGGCCGCCGGAACTGTAGCTCAGCAGAGGCACACAGGCGCCCAATCACCGGTGAGGAGGTGGAGCTTGGAGAGGAGGAGCCGAGCGGCACCGTGAAGATCGAGCGAGTGAAGAGGAGGAGAGCGGCCGGAGAAGGAAGACATCTGACCGGTAAGTGTGTACCATGGGAGAGGGAGCGAGCGAGCCCAGGCTGGAGCAGGGGTCAGCAAGGTAAGTATCATTGGTGTCAGTGGGAGGAATAGTGCCCAATCATTGGTGTCACTAATACCAACGATGGGGCACTATTCCTCCCCCCACTGACACCAACGATGGGGCACTATTCCTCCCCCCACTGACACCAACGATGGAGCACTATTCCTCCCCCCACTGACACCAACGATGGGGCACTATTCCTCCCCCCACTGACACCAACGATGGGGCACTATTCCTCCCCCTACTGATACCAACGATGGGGCACTATTCCTCCCCCCACTGACACCAACGATGGGGCACTATTCCTCCCCCCACTGACACCAACGATGGGGCACTATTCCTCCCCCCACTGACACCAACGATGGGGCACTATTCCTCCCCCCACTGACACCAACGATGGGGCACTATTCCTCCCCCCACTGACACCAACGATGGGGCACTATTCCTCCCCCCACTGACACCAACGATGGGGCACTATTCCTCCCCCCACTGACACCAACGATGGGGCACTATTCCTCCCCCCACTGACACCAACGATGGGGCACTATTCCTCCCCCCACTGACACCACCGGCTTATACTCGAGTCAATAGTTTTTCCCAGTTTTTTGTGGTAAAATTAGGTACCTCGGCTTATATTCGGGTCGGCTTATACTCGAGTATATACGGTAGTTAATTAAAATAAATAAATGTTATATATTTATATATATATATATATATATATATATATAGTTAATAAAAAATTGTTTAAAAAAATAAATAAAAAAAAATTATATAGATGGACCACTTGGTCTTTTTTCTGCTGTCTCTCTTCTATGGTTTTATCTGAAATCCAAACCCTGAGGAAGGGGTATGTCTATCCCCCGGAACGCGTCAGCGCCTTCCCCTTGTCACTTACTGGACTCTCATTGGACGCTGTCATCCTTGTGTCTGTTGGGAGGGACCGGCACGCAAGCTGCTCTAGTTTCTCAGAGATTGTAGAATGTTGGGTTGGAGTTGGGAGCGAGTTGGGTGGATCTGCTCCCTGCAGTGAGTGGCGGCTCTTCAGATGTTTTATACAGGAGCGTCTATTGAGCTGTTTGTCTTTTTTCTTTCCCCGTCTCCAGTCTCCACACGAGGAGCGCACTCAGCACACCAGAGATTTGCAGATCATTGAAGCATACAGAGAGCGCACCAAAGCAGAGTGTATCTCCGGTATGCTGAATCAGGCCATTACCTCAAATTACACCGTCTACGCCACTCTGGGCACCGCCGAGTTCTTTGAGTTTCAGCTGAAGAACCCGTACAACGTGCAGTACACCGTCTCCATCGAGACTGATCACGCGGACCTCAGGTAAGACCTATCCTGTCCTGAATCTTCTCTGCCCAAAGAGGACCTGTCATCCACACACGGCTGTGCAATGATTGGTGAGGACCTGTCACAGCTGTGGATCTTAGTCTAAGCCTGCCACTCCTCGTCACTCTCGGAACTTCACCTTGGACCTAGAGTCAGATATATGGTACCATGCAAGGTTCTACGTAGGCAGGTGTGACGAGATGCTGTACATGAAGAAAGCTTTCAGAAATCAAAGTGTTAAGTTTATTTTTATCAATTAACAAAATGGAAAGTAAATGAACTGAAGAGAAATCCGAATCCACTCAATATTTGGTGTGACCCCACCCCTTTGCCTTCTTCTAGGTAGACTTGCACCCGGTGAAGGAACTCGGCAGGTAGGTTGTCCTTTGTACATCTTGGAGAACTAAGCCCAGATCTCCTGTGGATGTCGGCCACCTCCAATCCTTCTGTCTCTTCATGGAATCCCAGGCAGACTCCATGATGCTGAGATCAGGACTCTGGGGGGGCCAAACCATCACTTCCGGGACTCCTTGTTCTTCCTTACACTGAAGATACTTCCTAATGAGATTGTATGTTTGGGGTGGTTGTCCTGCTGCAGAATAAATTTGGGGCCAATCACACGCCTCCCTGATGATATGGAATCATGAATTAGTATCTGCCTGTATTTCTCAGCATTGAGGACACCACTGATCCTGACCAAATCTCCAACTGCATTTGCAGAAATGCAGCTCCGAACTTGCAAAGAACCTCCACCATGCTTCACAGTTGTCCGTAGACACTCATTACTGCCCCGCTTTCCAGCTTTTCCACTAACAAACTGCCCCCTGCTACAGCCAAATATTTCATATTGTGACTCATCAGTCCAGAGCCCCTGATGCCATTTTCTTGCACCCCAATTACTATGTTTTCCTGCATAGTTGAGTCACTTAGTCTTCTTTCCATGTTGGAGGTTTGGTTTTTTGGCTGCAATGGTTCCATGAAGATCTTTTCTGGCCAGACTTCACCAGACAGTAGATGGTGTACCCGGGTCCCACTGGATCCCTCCAGTTCTGTGCTGATGGTGCTACTGGACATCTTCCGATGTAGAAAGGAAGTAAGCATGATGTGTCTTCCATCTGCCACATAATGTTTCCTTGGCTGACCATTGCGTGTTACCCGACCTCCATGTCCATGTCCTCCATGTTACCCGACCACTGCGTCTACTCTCCTCCATGTTACCCGAGCACTGCGTCTACGCTCCTCAGCGTTACCCGACCACTGCGTCTACATTCCCAAACGTTACCCGACCACTGCGTCTACATTCCCAAACGTTACCCGACCACTGCGTCTACATTCCCAAACGTTACCCGACCACTGCGTCTACATTCCCAAACGTTACCCGACCACTGCGTCTACATTCCCAAACGTTACCCGACCACTGCGTCTACATTCCCAAACGTTACCCGACCACTGCGTCTACATTCCCAAACGTTACCCGACCACTGTGTCTACATTCCCAAACGTTACCCAACTACTATGTCTACTCTCCTCAACATTACCCGACCACTGCGTCTATGCTCCTCAACATTACCCGACCACTGCGTCTACGCTCCTCAACGTTACCCGTCCACTGCGTCTACGCTCCTCAACATTACCCGTCCACTGCGTCTATGCTCCTCAACATTACCCGACCACTGCGTCTACGCTCCTCAACGTTACCCGTCCACTGCGTCTACGCTCCTCAACATTACCCGTCCACTGCGTCTACGCTCCTCAACGTTACCCGACCACTGCGTCTACACTCCTCAACGTTACCCGACCACTGCATCTATGCTCCTCAACGTTACCCGACCACTGCGTCTATGCTCCTCAACGTTACCCGACCACTGCATCTACGCTCCTCAACGTTACCCGACCACTGCATCTATGCTCCTCAACATTACCCGACCACTGCGTCTACGCTCCTCAACGTTACCCGACCACTGCATCTATGCTCCTCAACGTTACCCGACCACTGCGTCTACGCTCCTCAACATTACCCGACCACTGCGTCTACGCTCCTCAACATTACCCGACCACTGTGTCTACATTCCTCAACATTACCCGACCACTGTGTCTACATTCCTCAACATTACCCGACCACTGCGTCTACATTCCTCAACATTACCCGACCACTGTGTCTACATTCCTCAACATTACCCGACCACTGTGTCTACATTCCTCAACATTACCCGACCACTGTGTCTACATTCCTCAACATTACCCGACCACTGCATCTATTCTCAACATTGCCCATTTCCTTGTGCTTCTTCAAAAGAGCTTGATGAATTGATCTGATGCTGGTTTGAAGCCAAAGGGTGGTCACACCATATTGATTTGATTTAGATTTCTCTTCTGTTCGCTCACTTTGCATTTTGTAAATTGATAAAAATGAACAATTACAATAGATATTTCTGAAAGCTTTCTTACTTTTATAGCATTAATCACACCTGCCTATAACTTTTTCTCAGTAATATATTTTGTAATAAGTACATACAAAGAACATGTCAGATTGGGGAAGTATGCGTCCAGGGAGGAATACCTGCAACAGAAATCCAGTCTGCATTCCAAGTACTCATCCCTGGGCGAATACTGCTCTAAAAACGAGTAGCACTCAGTGCACCCTCCAGCCGCCTTGATCGAACTTTGCAGGCTGTCAGCAGCAGGGCTGGGCGGTGCACCCAGGCCTTTCACCCACACCGAAACACCTGAGCTCATGCATCGTGCCTACATGAACAGTGCGCAAGAACAGTGCGCATGAGTCCTAACAGGTCAACTGCTCCATTTTACTCAGGTCTGGTCTGCTTGCGTTTCTCTGCCCCCTTCCCGAGTATTGTTATGTCTGCTACACAGTGACAGGTCCTCTTGGAGAAGGCATTCCTTACTGATGTGATCGGTCTGTGTTTCTCTCAGGGTGATTGTGGACACACAGGAGTGGAGACATTTTAAAGAACTGACAAACACAACAACCCCCATAGAGGAGAATATGTTTCACATCGATCAGCAGAGTACTTCACCGCAACTGTACCTGAGACCCAAAGAGACCGTCTATGTGCCCTTCAGATACCAGACCTTCACCTTGGACCATACCACTATGCTGCAGGTGGGAGGAGGCTATACACCCTGCTCAGGTTTTCCTCATTTATAGACTTGCCCTGAACAAGAACTGTCTGGTACACAATACACGTAGTAACAGTGCAATGAACGGCATTGAGGAAATAATAAAAAAAACGTATAAAACAGAAAATGTTACAAAAAATATTTCAAAAATGATAAAAAAAAGAAATACCAAACTCCATGATTACATACACTTTAACCACTTTTCTGCCGGAGTCATTTGTTTCCATTTTTGCACAGATTTTAACCACTTGACTCCCAAGCCACATCTAATGCCATCAATGTACAAATCTGAATTTTTTTGGTAGAAAATGACTTAAAACCCCAATTAGATTTTCTTCCATTGGTGGAAAAACGCTCACCGCGCTTTTTTTTCTTTCCCCCCTTCCAGTCCAGACACTCCCCCCCCCTTCCAGTCCGGACACTTTCACCCCCTTCCAGTCCGGACACTTTCACCCCCCTTCCAGTCCGGACACTTTCACCCCCCTTCCAGTCCGGACACTTTCTCCCCCTTCCAGTCCAGACACTTTCACCCCCTTCCAGTCCGGACACTTTCACCCCCTTCCAGTCCGGACATTTTCACCCCCTTCCAGTCCGGACACTTTCACCCCCTTCCAGTCCAGACATTTTCACCCCCTTCCAGTCCGGACACTTTCCCCCCTTCCAGTCCGGACACTTTCACCCCCTTCCAGTCCAGACACTTTCACCCCCTTCCAGTCCAGACACTTTCACCCCCTTCCAGTCCAGACACTTTCACCCCCTTCCAGTCCAGACACTTTCACCCCCCCCCTTCCAGTCCAGACACTCCCCCCCCCCCCCCTTCCAGTCCAGACACTTCCCCCCCCCCCCCTTCCAGTCCGGACACTTTCTTACACTTCCAGTCCGGACACTTTCACCCCCTTCCAGTCCAGGCCAATTTTCAGCTTTCAGTGCTATCACAGTTTGAATGACAATTGCGCGGTCATGCAACACGGCACCCATATTGTTTAGCATTTTTTTGAGACAGATAAAACTTTATTATGGTGGTATTTATTCACCGCTGGGATTTATTTTTCTATATAAATGAAGAAGTCCAAACATTTTGAACAAAAATTTCCTTGGACCATACCACTATGCTGCAGGTGGGAGGAGGCTATACATGCTGCTCAGTTTTTCCTCATTTATAAATTTACCCTGAACAAGAACTGTCTGGTATACCATACACTTAGTAGTAGTGCAATGAACGGCACAAAGAAAATGATAAAAAAAAATATAAATATAAAATAGAGAATTAAAAAAAAAAATTTACAATTATTGAAAAAAATACCAAACTCCATGATTACATACACTTTAACCACTTTTCTGCCGGAGTCATTTGTTTCCATTTTTTTAACCACTTGACTCCCAAGCCACATCTGACATTTTCGTCATAAATGTAAAAATCTGCATTTTTTTGGTAGAAAATTACTAGTAATTAGATTTTCTTCCATTGTTGGAAAAACGCTCACCATGATTCTTTTTTTTTTTTTTTTTAACTACTTCCAGTCCGGACACTTTCCCCCCCCCCTTCCAGTCCGGACACTTCCCCCCCTTCCAGTCCGGACACTTCCCCCCCCTTCCAGTCCGGACAGTTTCCCCCCCTTCCAGTCCGGACACTTCCCCCCCCCCTTCCAGTCCGGACACTTTCACCCCCTTCCAGTCCGGACACTTTCCCCCCCCTTCCTGTCCGGACACTTTCACTCCCTTCCAGTCCGGACACTTTCCCCCCCTTCCAGTCCGGACACTTTCCCCCCCTTCCAGTCCGGACACTTTCAATCCCTTCCAGTCCGGACACTTTCCCCCCCTTCCAGTCCGGACACTTTCCCCCCCTTCCAGTCCGGACACTTCCCCCCCCCTTCCTGTCCGGACACTTTCACCCCCTTCCAGTCCGGACACTTCCCCCCCCCTTCCAGTCCGGACACTTTCCCCCCCTTCCAGTCCGGACACTTTCACCCCCCTTCCAGTCCGGACACTTTCCCCCCCCCTTCCAGTCCGGACACTTTCACCCCCTTCCAGTCCGGACACTTTCCCCCCCTTCCAGTCCGGACACTTTCCCCCCCTTCCAGTCCGGACACTTTCACCCCCTTCCAGTCCGGACACTTTCCCCCCCTTCCAGTCCGGACACTTTCCCCCCTTCCAGTCCGGACACTTTCCCCCCCTTCCAGTCCGGACACTTTCCCCCCATTCCAGTCCGGACACTTTCACTCCCTTCCAGTCCGGACACTTTCACCCCCTTCCAGTCCGGACACTTTCCCCCCCTTCCAGTCCGGACACTTTCACTCCCTTCCTGTCCAGGCCAATTTTCAGCTTTCAGCGCTATCACACTTTGAATGACAATTGCGCGGTCATGCAACACTGCACCCATATGAATTGTTTAGCATTTTTTTGAGACAGATAAAACTTTATTTTGGTGGTATTTATTCACCGCTGGGATTTTGCTATATAAATGAAAAAGTCCCAAAATTTAAAAAAAGGTTTTTTCTTCAAAGTTTTGCAAATAAATAATCTTTCTTCGTAAATCTTGGCCAAAATTTGGTCAGTTA
Source organism: Staurois parvus (assembly GCF_062004578.1). Classification (NCBI taxonomy): domain Eukaryota; kingdom Metazoa; phylum Chordata; class Amphibia; order Anura; family Ranidae; genus Staurois; species Staurois parvus. Next base: position 26,959 of record NW_028319973.1, read on the forward strand.
TCTTTTTAGTAAAATAAAAGAACCCAAATTAGTTAATAACCAAAAATTTTTTTTCATTTTTATTTTATTTTTTTATATTATTATTTATGGATTTTTTTTAACATACTGTCACCCTAGCAGTACAGGATCACCATGGTGACACTGTACTACTTGTGGGGGATGATGAAGACTTTTTTTTTTTTTACACTCATTGCTTTTACACCCATAAAGGCTGTAAAAGCAATAATTTCTCGCCGCTGGCTGCATTCTTGCAGTCATTGAAAATACTGAGTGAGCTGTGATTGGTCACAGCTTGTCACATGGTACAAGGCTGTTGTGAATAGCCCTGTACCATGTGATCTCTGTGATCATTCACAGATTTCACACGTAGTAAGCAATGATATCAGAAGTGACATCTTACTACTTACTACTCTTCATGTAATCACTGATTGGCCAATCAGTGATCACATGATCGGGTTCTCACACAGGTCCCGTACGACGATTGGTGCTCCCTGGGAGCACGCACAGGTTTGTAAATGCGGGTGCCATTTATGAACGGCCTCCCGCTCCTGCACTGCTCCTGTCCGGCCGTGTACATGGGCTGGACGGGAAGTGGTTAATGGTTGAATTGGATGGACTTTTGTCTTTTTTCAGCCAGACTAACTATGTAATGCAAAGTGACCTCCAAACCAATGGAAGGTCAAAGAGCTTTGATTGTATATCCTGCGGAGGTGATGGTCCTAGTTATCAGCTCTATAATATTCCACCCCGTAAATGTCAATATACAAACACAAGAAGAGCGAACACCTCTGACGGTGAAATATTGTTCAGCATTTATCGACATCTTAAAAGCCAATAAAAGCAGTCACAGTTTATTAGTGACCGTAGCTCTATGTATATCGCATAGATAGACTCCTGAAGAACGATAAATAAATAGCCGGCCGCCTTTTATCCTGGCTGATCAGACCAGCAATGGCATTTACGTATTGATGTGTTAAGGCCCATCATGTTTCGTCATCGGTAACGTCATCAGGGGCTCCCGATGAAATGCATGCTTTCTCGTGGGATTTATTTGAATGGTATTATTTCACAGCTTTTTTTTTTCAAAATTGTTTTTTTAGGGGTATGTACTATATAAGTGTTTAAAAAATGTTTACTTCGCTGTTCATTGCAGCATTACTAAGAATGCATTGTCTGTTGGGCCAATGAGAACAGTGATGTAGAAGGTTCATCTCTACAGTTGCAGAGTGAAGAGGAAACGTAGTATGGGAGTCTATTACTGTTATTATTTAGTGTATCTTTTATGTATAAAGCATACATATTTTATTTATTTCAGGTACTTATATGGCGCCATCAATTTACACAGATTGTACATTCACATCAGTCCCCGCCCCCGAGGAGCGTACAAGCTAAGGTCCCTAACTCACATTCATACATACACATACTAGGGACAATTTAGACAGGAGCCATTTCACCTCCCAGCATGTCTTTGGAGTGTGGAAGGAAACTGGAGTACCCAGAGGAAAGCCACACAGGAACAGGGAGAACATGCAAACTCCAGGCAGGTGGTGCTGTGGTTGGGATTCAAACCAATGACCCTAGTCCCTAACCCTCAAGGGGTGTACAATTTAAGGTCCCTAACTCACATTCATACATACACATACTAGGGCCAATTTAGGAAAGAGGTGCTGTGGGGTATGCTGACCAGTTCTGGTCACCCGTCCTCAGGAAGGAGGTGCCATGGAGTATAGCATCCAGTTCTGGTCACCAGTACTCAGGAAGGAGGTGCCATGGAGTATGCCGTCCAGTTCTGGTCACCAGTCCTCAGGAAGGAAGTGCTGTGGAGTTTAGCGTCCAGTTCTGGTCACCAATCCTCAGGAAGGAAGTGCTGTGCAGTATGCCATCCAGTTCTGGTCACCAGTCCTCAGGAAGAAGGTGCCGTGGAGTATGCCGTCCAGTTCTGGTCACCAGTCCGCAGGAAGGAGGTGCCGTGGAGTATGCCGTCCAGTTCTGGTCACCAGTCCGCAGGAAGGAGGTGCCGTGGAGTATGCCGTCCAGTTCTGGTCACCAGTCCGCAGGAAGGAAGTGCCATGAAGTATGCCATCCAGTTCTGGTCACCAGTCCTCAGCAAGGAGGTGCCGTGTAGTATGCCATCTAGTTCTGGTCACCAGTCCTCAGGAAGGAGGTGCTGTGGAGTATGCCGTCCAGTTCTGGTCACCAGTCCTCAGCAAGGAGGTGCCATGTAGTATGCCATCTAGTTCTGGTCACCAGTCCTCGGGAAGAAGGTGCCGTGGAGTATGCCATCCAGTTCTGGTCACCAGTCCTCAGGAAGGAGGTGCTGTGGAGTATGCCATCCAGTTCTGGTCACCAGTCCTCAGCAAGGAGGTGCCATGTAGTATGCCATCCAGTTCTGGTCACCAGTCCTCAGGAAAGAAGTGCCGTGGAGTACGCTGTCTAGTTCTGGTCACCAGTCCTCAGAAAGGAGGTGCTGTGGAGTACGCCGTCTAGTTCTGGTCACCAGTCCTCAGGAAGGAGGTGCTGTGGAGTATGCCGTCCAGTTCTGGTCACCAGTCCTCAGCAAGGAGGTGCCATGTAGTATGCTATCTAGTTCTGGTCACCAGTCCTCGGGAAGGAGGTGCCGTGGAGTATGCCATCCAGTTTTGGTCACCAGTCCTCAGGAAGGAGGTGCCGTGGAGTATGCCATCCAGTTCTGGTCACCAGTCCTCAGGAAAGAAGTGCCGTGGAGTACGCCGTCTAGTTCTGGTCACCAGTCCTCAGGAAGGAGGTGCCGTGGAGTATGCCATCCAGTTCTGGTCACCAGTCCTCAGGAAGGAGGTGCCGTGGAGTATGCCATCCAGTTTTGGTCACCAGTCCTCAGGAAGGAGGTGCCGTGGAGTATGCCATCCAGTTCTGGTCACCAGTCCTCAGGAAAGAAGTGCCGTGGAGTACGCCGTCTAGTTCTGGTCACCAGTCCTCAGGAAGGAGGTGCCGTGGAGTATGCCATCCAGTTCTGGTCACCAGTCCTCAGGAAGGAGGTGCCGTGGAGTATGCCATCCAGTTCTGGTCACCAGTCCTCAGGAAGGAGGTGCCGTGGAGTATGCCGTCTAGTTCTGGTCACCAGTCCTCAGGAAAGAAGTGCCGTGGAGTACGCCGTCTAGTTCTTGTCACCAGTCCTCAGGAAGGAGGTGCCGTGGAGTATGCCATCCAGTTCTGGTCACCAGTCCTCAGGAAAGAAGTGCCGTGGAGTACGCCGTCTAGTTCTTGTCACCAGTCCTCAGGAAGGAGGTGCCGTGGAGTATGCCATCCAGTTCTGGTCACCAGCCCTCAGCAAGGAGGTGCCGTGTAGTATGCCATCTAGTTCTGGTCACCAGTCCTCAGCAAGGAGGTGCCATGTAGTATGCCATCCAGTTCTGGTCACCAGTCCTCAGGAAAGAAGTGCCGTGGAGTACGCTGTCTAGTTCTGGTCACCAGTCCTCAGAAAGGAGGTGCTGTGGAGTATGCCGTCCAGTTCTGGTCACCAGTCCTCAGCAAGGAGGTGCCATGTAGTATGCTATCTAGTTCTGGTCACCAGTCCTCGGGAAGGAGGTGCCGTGGAGTATGCCATCCAGTTTTGGTCACCAGTCCTCAGGAAGGAGGTGCCGTGGAGTATGCCATCCAGTTCTGGTCACCAGTCCTCAGGAAAGAAGTGCCGTGGAGTACGCCGTCTAGTTCTGGTCACCAGTCCTCAGGAAGGAGGTGCCGTGGAGTATGCCATCCAGTTCTGGTCACCAGTCCTCAGGAAGGAGGTGCCGTGGAGTATGCCATCCAGTTCTGGTCACCAGTCCTCAGGAAGGAGGTGCCGTGGAGTATGCCGTCTAGTTCTGGTCACCAGTCCTCAGGAAAGAAGTGCCGTGGAGTACGCCGTCTAGTTCTTGTCACCAGTCCTCAGGAAGGAGGTGCCGTGGAGTATGCCATCCAGTTCTGGTCACCAGTCCTCAGGAAAGAAGTGCCGTGGAGTACGCCATCTAGTTCTTGTCACCAGTCCTCAGGAAGGAGGTGCCGTGGAGTATGCCATCCAGTTCTGGTCACCAGCCCTCAGGAAAGAAGTGCCGTGGAGTATGCCATCCAGTTCTGGTCACCAGTCCTCAGCAAGGAGGTGCCGTGTAGTATGCCATCCAGTTCTGGTCACCAGTCCTCAGCAAGGAGGTGCCGTGTAGTATGCCATCTAGTTCTGGTCACCAGTCCTCAGCAAGGAGGTGCCGTGTAGTATGCCATCCAGTTCTGGTCACCAGTCCTCAGCAAGGAGGTGCCGTGTAGTATGCCATCTAGTTCTGGTCACCAGTCCTCGGGAAGGAGGTGCCGTGGAGTACGCTGTCTAGTTCTGGTCACCAGTCCTCAGGAAGGAGGTGCTGGAAAGGGAGAGAGTCCAGAGAAGGGCCACTCAGTTAATAAGGGGAGTGTAGAGGTGAGGAGAGAGGAAAATGCCGGCAAACGCACAACAACTAGTATGAGGCTCATTAGTGAGTGGTGAGGGAACATAGCGCTCAGTTTATATGTGAAATACGTACTTTGGGCAAGTGACTGTTTTATCTTCAGATGCAGAGTCCCGGAACTTCCACGTCTGGCAAGGATCCCGGAGCACGATCCCAGTACAAGCCCAACACCATGACGTCCAAAATCATTAAGGTACTGTGGTGCTCCAAGACTATGGATGCTGTTGTATACAGTGGGGGGAATTTAGTAAAACCAAATAGATTGTGCACTTTGCAAGGTGCAGTTGCTCCAGGGCTTAGTAAATGAGCAGAAGCTCTGCTGATGTCCATCATCCAATCACGTGCTAGCAAAGTGCTGTTTATTTTTATTTTCCTTGCAGGTGATTGGGTAATCTTTACAAAATGAAGCTCATTTACTAAGCTCTGGAGGAACTGAACTTGTAGAGTGCACAGTCTGTTTGCCTTTGGTACATCCACCCCAGTGTGTGTATGTATACAGTTGCAAGAAAAAGTATGTGAACCCCTTGGGATTACGTGGAGTTTTGCATGAATTGGGCATAAAATGTGCTCTGAACGTCATCTAAGTCACAACAATAGAAGAACACAGTCTGCTGAACATAATACTACACAAACATCAGATGTTGCCATGGTTTAATTGCACATAACATGTAAACATTCACAGTGCAGGGAGGAAAAAGTATGTGAGGCCCTAGCTTAATGACTTCTCCCAGAGCTAATTGGAGCCAGGAGTGAGCCAACCTTGACTCCAATCAGTGTGATGATAATGGATGTGTTGCTGACACCTGTTTTGGGTTTACTGGTTTCAAGAAGCACTGTCTGATGTGAACCATGCCTCGCAGAAAAGAGCTCTCAGAAGACCTACCATCAAGAATTGTTGACTTGCATGAAGCTGGAAAGGGTTACAAAAGTATCTCCAAAAGCCTTGATGTTCATGTGTCCACGGTAAGACAGACTGTCTACAAATGGAGAAAGTTTAGCACTGTTGCTACTCTCCCTAGGCGTGGTCGTCCTGTAAAAATGACTTCAAGAGCACAGCGCAGAATGCTGCATGAGGTAAAGAAGAATCCCAGAGTGTCAGCTAAAGACCTACAGAAATCTCTGGCACATGCTAACATTTTTGTTGACACATCTACAATAAGGAAAACATTAAACAAGAATGGAGTACATGGGAGGACACCACGGAGGAAGCCATTGCTGTCCAAAAAGAAGATTGCAGCACGTTTGAAGTTTGCAAAAGAGCACCTGGATGTTCCACAGCACTACTGGCAGAATATACTGTGGACAGATGAAACCAAGATTGAGTTGTTTGGGAAGAACACACAACACTATGTGTGGAGAAAAAAAGGCACAGCACACCATCATCAAAACCTCATCCCCACTGTGAAACATGGCGGAGGGAGCATCATGGTTTGGGGCTGCTTTGCTGCCCCAGGGCCTGGACGGATTGTTGTCATTGATGGGAAAATGAATTCCAGAGTTTATCAAGACATTTTGCAGGAAAACGTACGACCATCTGTCCGCCAACTGAAGCTCCGCAGAGGACGGGTGATGCAACAGGACAATGACCCAAAGCATACAAGTAATTCAACAAAACAATGGCTGCAACAGCACAGAATACGCCTTCTGGAGTGGCCCAGTCAGAGTCCTGACCTCAACCCCATTGAAATGCTGTGGCATGACCTTAAGAGAGCGATTCACACCAGACATCCCAAGAATATTGCTACACTGAAACAGTTTTGTGAAGAGGAGTGGTCCAAAATGACTCCAGATCGTTGTGCAGGTCTGATCTGCAACTACAGGAAACGTTTGGTTGAGGTTATTGCTGCCAAAGGAGGGTCAACCAGTTATTAAGTCCAAAGGTTCACATACTTTTTCCTCCCTGCGCTGTGAATGTTTACATGTTATGTGCAATTAAACCATGGCAACATCTAATGTTTGTGTAGTATTATGTTCAGCAGACTGTGTTCTTCTATTGTTGTGACTTAGATGACGTTCAGAGCACATTTTATGCCCAATTCATGCAAAACTCTACGTAATCCCAAGGGGTTCACATACTTTTTCTTGCAACTGTATACTGCATGTTCTGGTTCTGTTCTGGTTGAACTGGATGGACTTTTGTCTTTTTTCAGCCAGACTAACTATGTAACTATATGTGGGGAATGTATGAATTTGGTGGAGACTCCGGTAGTAACCCCCCAATTTGAAGGCACCATGGACATGCATATGTTATCTGTTAGATTCAAATTGCTGCACTTAACTATTCGAGTTATTTCTGGTACTTTTATAGAGCTGCAAATTTTACATATATATTGTACATTCCCATCAGTCCCCGCCCCCGAGGAGCATAAACTCTAACTCACATTCATACATACACATATTAGGGACAATTTAGACAGGAGCCAATTCACCTACCAGCATGTCTTTGGAGTGTTGGAGGAAACTGGAGTACCTGGAGGAAACACACGCAGGCACAGGGAGAACATGCAAACTCCATGCAGGTGGTGCCGTGGTTGGGATTCAAACCAACGACCCGAGTACTGCCAGGCAGAAGTGCTAACCATTTAGCAGCTGTGCTGCCCCATATTATTTCACAGCTTTTTTTTTTGTCAAAATTGATTTTTTTTTTTAAGGGTATGTACTATATATGTTTTTTTTAATTTTTTACTTCGCTGTTCATTGTACCATGACCCCAGTGCTGCTAGGAGGAAGTGCTAACCACTTAGCTGCTGTGCTGCCCACTAGATTATCATTTAGTCATGTGACTTGTGCACACATATGCATTCATCTTGCCTCAGTACTCCTCTGAGGAGCCCCTCAGCCCTGATGCAAGCAGTGGGAGGGGTTATGCAAATATCAAAATGCCTCAATGGGTGGATGTCAGTCTGGAGACGTGGGCGTTTCCAGGCGGGCTGCATTTGCATAAGTAACGCCCTTTAGACCTTGTGTGGTCAGGGAGATGCGCCTCGCCTGCAGGCTTCTTCTCTCTGATTGAAACTTTGCATGGAGCCATCTGTACAGAGCTGAAGGGAGGGGGAGGAGTCATTGATCTGACCCACCCTGTTGTGAATATTTCAGCTTCAGCTGCTGAATTGTGTAATGAAGAAGCATTTTCAAGCCAATTAGATGAAGCTGATGTATAATCTGATTGTTTTATCAATTTTTCAATTATTTTGCTTTCCCTGGCCCTTCCCCCCCTCCACTCCTTCATCAGCATTTCTTTTTTTTTGGTACTTGCCTAATTTTAAACCCAGACCCTCATAGGGTCTCTGTGCCTCTCCATGCAACAATGACAGATCACGGCTGGAGGGAGGGGTCGGCAGAGTGATGTACATAGCTTCCTGAACACATCAAAGCACCCTGCCTGGGTACACCTCTGAGGAGCCATCAGCCCTGATGGAAGCAGTGGGAGGGTTTATGCAAATATCAAAATGCCTCAATGGGTGAATGTCAGTCTGGAGATGTGGGCGTTCCTAGGCTGGCTGCATTTGCATAAGTAACACCCACATGTGATGCTGAGCCTCTATGATTGAAAGTGCTGAAATGTTAATGAATGAAGGGGGAGCGCCAGGCACCATCAGGATGGGGAAAGCAGGGCTAGCTGGGAAATAAGGCGGGTTCACCACAGCGTCAGGAGTACAATGTGAGAAGTTCAGCCCACATAGAAGAAAAATATATTTGAAATGCTACAATTTTAGCCGTATTCAATATATATATAATATACAGTGAAGGAAATGTGTATTTTTTCCCCGGCTGATGCTGAATGTTCACCCCTCACACAGAAATGATCGGTCTAACAGTGGAATGTTCGCCCCTCACACAGAAATGATCGGTCTAACAGTGGAATGTTCGCCCCTCACACAGAAATGATCGGTCTAACAATGGAATGTTCGGTGTAACACTGAGAGACAGAATACAACAACAAATTCAGCAGAAATGCGTCTAACAAATGATGACGGATCTGCATGTTCATGAGGGAAAGAAGGATTTGATCCCCTTCACAAAACATGACTTAGTACTTGGTGGCAAATCCCTTGTTGGCAATCACAGAGGTCAGACGTTTCCTGGAGTTGGCCCCCAGGTTCACACACATCTCAGGAGGGATTTTGGCCCACTCCTCTTGGCAGATCCTCTCCAAGTCATTAAGGTTTGGTGGCTGACGTTTGGCAACTCGAACTTTCAACTCCCTCCACAGATTATCAATCGGATGAAGGTCTGGAGACTGGCTAGGCCACTCCAGGACCTTAATGTGCTTCTTCTGGAGCCGCTCCTTTGTTGCCTTGGCCGTGTGTTTTGGGTCATTGTCATGCTGGAACACCCATCCACCACCCATTTTCAATGCCCTGGCTGAGGGAAGAAGGTTCTCAACCAAGATTTGAGGATACATCGTCCCTTTGATGTGGTGCAGTTGTCCTGTCCCCTTAGCAGAAAAACACCCCCAAAGCAGAATCTTTCCACCACCATGTTTCACAGTTGAGATGGTGTTCTTGGGGTCATAGGCAGCATTCCTCCTCTTCCAAACACGGCGAGTTGAGTTGATGCCAAAGAGCTTGATTTTAGTCTCATCTGACCACAACACTTCCCACCAGTCCTCCTCTGCATCATTCAGATGTTCAGTGGCAGACTTCAGACGGGCTGGACATGTGCTTTCTTGAGCAGAGGGACCTTGCGGGCACTGCAGGATTTCAGTCCTTGTCGGCGTAGTGTGTTACCAATTGTTTTCTTGGTGACTGTGGTCCCAGCTGCCTGGAGATCATTGCCAAGATCCTCACGTGTAGTTCTGGGATGATTCCTCACTGTTCCCATGATCATTGACACTCCACCAGGTGAGATCTTGCATGGTGCACCAGACCTAGGGAGACTGACACTTGTTTTGTGTTTCTTCCATTTGTGAATGATTGCACCAACTGTTGTCACCTTCTCACCAAGCTGCTTGGCCATAGTTTGGTAGCCCAGTCCAGCCTTGTGTAGGTCTACCATCTTGTCCCTGACATCCTTGGACAGCTCTTTGGTCTTTGCCATGGTGGCGAGTTTGGAATCTGATGGTTTGATGGCTCCTGTGGACAGGTGTCTTTTACAGTTGCAAGAAAAAGTATGTGAACCCCTTGGGATTACGTGGAGTTTTGCATGAATTGGGCATAAAATGTGCTCTGAACGTCATCTAAGTCACAACAATAGAAGAACACAGTCTGCTGAACATAATAATACACAAACATTAGAAGTTGCCATGGTTTAATTGCACATAACATGTAAACATTCACAGTGCAGGGAGGAAAAAGTATGTGAACCTTTGGACTTAATAACTGGTTGACCCTTCTTTGGCAGCAATAACCTCAACCAAACGTTTCCTGTAGTTGCAGATCAGACCTGCACAACGATCTGGAGTCATTTTGGACCACTCCTCTTCACAAAACTGTTTCAGTGTAGCAATATTCTTGGGATGTCTGGTGTGAATCGCTCTCTCAAGGTCATGCCACAGCATTTCAATCGGGTTGAGGTCAGGACTCTGATTGGGCCACTCCAGAAGGCGTATTCTGTGCTGTTGCAGCCATTGTTTTGTTGAATTACTTGTATGCTTTGGGTCATTGTCCTGTTGCATCACCCATCCTCTGCGGAGCTTCAGTTGGCGGACAGATGGTCGTACGTTTTCCTGCAAAATGTCTTGATAAACTCTGGAATTCATTTTCCCATCAATGACAACAATCCGTCCAGGCCCTGAGGCAGCAAAGCAGCCCCAAACCATGATGCTCCCTCCGCCATGTTTCACAGTGGGGATGAGGTTTTGATGTTGGTGTGCTGTGCCTTTTTTTCTCCACACATAGTGTTGTGTGTTCTTCCCAAACAATTCAATCTTGGTGTCATCTGTCCACAGTATATTTTGCCAGTAGTGCTGTGGAACATCCAGGTGCTCTTTTGCAAACTTCAAACGTGCTGCAATCTTCTTTTTGGACAGCAATGGCTTCCTCCGTGGTGTCCTCCCATGTACTCCATTCTTGTTTAATGTTTTCCTTATTGTAGATGTGTCAACAAAAATGTTAGCATGTGCCAGAGATTTCTGTAGGTCTTTAGCTGACACTCTGGGATTCTTCTTTACCTCATGCAGCATTCTGCGCTGTGCTCTTGCAGTCATTTTTACAGGACAACCACGCCTAGGGAGAGTAGTAACAGTGCTAAACTTTCTCCATTTGTAGATAGTCTGTCTTACCGTGGACACATGAACATCAAGGCTCAAGGAGATACTTTTGTAACCCTTTCCAGCTTCATGCAAGTCAACAATTCTTGATCGTAGGTCTCCTAAGAGCTCTTTTCTGCAAGGCATGGTTCACATCAGACAGTGCTTCTTGAAACCAGTAAACCCAAAACAGGTGTGTGTTTTTTAAGGGCAGGACAGCTGTCAGCAACACACCCAATATCATCACACTGATTGGAGTCAAGGTTGGCTCACTCCTGGCTCCAATTAGCTCTGGGAGAAGTCATTAAGCTAGGGCCTCACATACTTTTTCCTCCCTGCACTGTGAATGTTTACATGTTATGTGCAATTAAACCATGGCAACATCTAATGTTTGTGTAGTATTATGTTCAGCAGACTGTATTCTTCTATTGTTGTGACTTAGATGACGTTCAGAGCACATTTTATGCCCAATTCATGCAAAACTCCACGTAATCCCAAGGGGTTCACATACTTTTTCTTGCAACTGTATACAGGTAACACAATGAGATTAGCAGCACTCCCTTTAAGAGAGTGCTTCTAATCTCAGCTTGTTACCTGTATGAGAGACACCTGGGAGCCAGAAATCCTGCTGAATGATAGGGGATCAAATCCTTCTTTCCCTCATGAACATGGAGATCCATCATCATTTGTTAGACGCATTTCTGCTGAATTTGTTGTTGTATTCTGTCTCTCAGTGTTATACCGAACATTCCATTGTTAGACCGATCATTTCTGTGTGAGGGGCGAACATTCCATTGTTAGACCGATCATTTCTGTGTGAGGGGCGAACATTCAACATCAGAGGGGAGCAAATACGCATTTCCTTCACTGTATATTTCAAATATATTTTCATCCATATGGGTCGCAGTGTGCAGTGGAAGCACAATAAACAGGTTCAGTACAGGAGAGGTTTGGTAGAGAAGGAAGGTGTTATAACTCCTGCCAGGAATATCTTCTGAAGTGTTGTCCCCATTGGAAGATTTCCTCTCACCTCTTGTTCTGGTGACAACTGCGAAATGTTGGGTTTCCCTTCACTTTCTGTCTTGGATACAGTGGTCACCAGGAGAAATGGTGAGTGTGAATCTAAGTGGAGGGGACACAGACGGCAGTATGACACCGACAGAGGTTTTCACCACTTACCTCCTCACCAACAGCCGCCTTCTGTTGCAGCTCAGGATCTTCAGTATGGTGTGAATGAGGCGGCTGTCTATGGGAGAACAATCTCATTTTACATGTAAAGTCTCTCACATTGCTCAGTATTGGTGATCCATACCTTGGTGTCCTCCAGCATTGTGAGGGATCCAGACATGGCTTGTAGTGGCGTCATGGCGTCCAGAACTCTGCGTAATACTGCCGGTTGTCTTCATTCTGGGCAGGTCTCCTTTAAGACATCGGATGGAAAGCCTATCGCCATCCTCCGGGTGAATGTGGAGCCGCAGCCTCACGTCGTCGATCAGACATTCCGATTTTATCACCCGGAGTTGACGTTCTTGAAGAAGTCCATCCGGCTGCCGCCGTGGTATTCCCTTCCAGGTAAGAGGAGGTCTCCTCACCTTGAAAAGTGAACGAATGTCTTTTTAAAGTGATTGTAAACATTCTTTTTTTAAAAATTATAAACAGATTATAAACATGTGATACTTAACTGCTCGTCATGGATTTGCACAGAGCAGCATCAATCCTCTGCATCAGGGGTGCTCCTGGCTCCGCCTCCTATGGGGACACTCATGCCGACTCAATCCCAAGTCCCACTGCCTGCATCTATAGACACAGAGAGCATGGCTCGGCCACGCCCCCTTGTCAGAGCATTTGATTGACAGCAGCAGGAGCCAATGGCTCTCTGTCCTGGGAGGAGGGAGAGAGCTGCTGCTCTGGGGCACAGCACTGGATTGAGATCAGGCTCAGGTAAGTATACAGAGCGGCTGCAGGGGACCCTGGGCACAGAAGGTTTTGTTTTTTACTTTAAAGCAGATCTTCATCTTTAAAGGAAAAGTCCCTCTTGTCCACTCCACCCCTCTTCTGCTCCACTTCCTGATTTTTTTTTTTGTGTTCCCTTTTTTTTTTGGAAAAAGGGTTCGGTCCCACCTCCAATACACATCATTTGCCTAGGCCAGGGGTGGGCAAACTGTGGCCCTCCAGCTGTTGTGGAACTACAAGTCCCATCATGCCTCTGTGAGTCATGATGCAACTGTCAGCCTTTCAATGCCTCATGGGACATGTAGTTCCATGACAGCAAGAGGGCCGCAGTTGCCCACCACTGGCCTTTGCGAATGGTGTATCCTTTGTCCGCTGGGCCTGAGGTGCCCAGGAGGCCTTAGGGTCAGTCTCAGCCAGTGAGCCAATTAGAAGAGAATGGGGGTGGGGTCAAGCCCCGGCTCCATGTGTGAATGGACACACGGAGCAGCTGCTGGGGAGTACGCATGTTCGGGTGCCCCCATAGCAAGCTACTAGCTGTGGGGGCACCCGACAGTAGGGAGGGACCAGGAGCACCGGCGGGGGACCCGGGAAGAGAGGGATCCAGGTTGCACCATTACAGAGCATGTAAGTGTAACATGTTTGATATTTTGTTTTAATATTTAAGCCTTTAGAGCCACTTTAATGCCTTAGAGGTAATAACACAAATGATGTAAACTCTTGTCAGTCAATTTATAGTAATGAAAAAAAAAATTGAGGATTTATTAAACCAATCTAAATAAATTCCTTATATGTCATCAAAAAACAATAGGTGGAGGTGAGCAAACATTTAATTGTGGTTCCTATTTTCTGTTGTACTGAAACATACAAATGTTAAACGTTTTTCTTTTATTTCAGGAGCCCCGGTCGGAACACCGGGAGGGGAACCGGAACTGTTTGCCCGCTGCAGCGACCCCAACGTTATCTGCGATACAAAGAAACTGGTAATGTGCAAATCTCCCCTATTGTCCTGAAGGAGCGTGAGATTGCATTTCTCATTGTAAAATCGTCAGGAGGAGTTCTACAAACCTCTAAACGCGTTAGGGACAGCATCGTAGGAGGAGACCCCTTCTTAAAGTCGAATTCCAGCCAAAGCCTACCTAGTCTTAATCGTTTGCATGCTCCAAGCTGGTTTTGCGCTGAGAAGAGGCTTCCGTTTAGCCACTCTGCCGTAAAGCCCAGATGGATGGAGGGATGCAGTGATGGTTGTCTTTCTGGAACTTTGTCCCATCTCCACTCAGGATCACTAGAGCTCAGTCAGGGTGACCATCAGGTTCTTGGTTACCTCTCTTACTATGGTTCTTCTCCCCCGATTGTCCCATCTCCACACAGGATCACTAGAGCTCAGTCAGGGTGACCATCAGGTTCTTGGTCACCTCTCTTACTAAGGTTCTTCTCCCCCGATTGTCCCATCTCCACACAGGATCTTTGGAGCTCAGTCAGGCTGGCCATCAGGTTCTTGGTCACCTCTCTTACTAAGGTTCTTCTCCCCCGATTGTCCCATCTCCACACAGGATCACTGGAGCACAGTCAGGGTGACCTTCAGGTTCTTGGTCACCTCTCTTACTAAGGTCCTTCTTTCCTGATTGTCCCATCTCCACACAGGATTTCTGGAGCTCAGTCAGGGTGACCATCAGGTTCTTGGTGACCTCTCTTACTAAGGTTCTTCTCCCCCGATTGTCCCATCTCCACACAGGATCTCTGGAGCTCAGTCAGGGTGACCATCAGGTTCTTGGTCACCTCTCTTACTAAGGTCCTTCTCCCCCAGTTGTCCCATCTCCACACAGGATCTCTGGAGCTCAGTCAGGGTGGCCATCAGGTTCTTGGTCACCTCTCTTACTAAGGTCCTTCTCCCTCAATTGTCCCATCTCCACACAGGATCTCTGAAGCTCAGTCAGGGTGACCATCAGGTTCTTGGTCACCTCTCTTACTAAGGTCCTTCTCCCCAGATATATCAAAAAATTCCTTCCTGATCTCCCGAGAGGCAATCGGATATTCCCTGGATCAACTTTCCCTATAAATGTTATATCCAGTTATATTCTGTGTATCCAAGAAAGAATCCAGGACTTTCCTACAGCAATCCACTGAGCTGGCCACAACCAACTCTTGGGGGAGACTATTCCACATTCTCACAGCTCTTACTGTGAAGAAACCTTTCCGTGTTCGGAGATGACATTTCTTTTTCTCCAGACATTATTCATTGTTTCATGTATGGTAACTTCTTTTAAATATTGTTAGTAAAGTCAAATATTTTTTTCTAATTACTGGTCCCGCCCCTCCCTTCTGCTTTTCAGTTGGGATGTGACGCCATGTATAGGATCAGTTAGGACTTGGTGCCATGTATAGGATCATTTAGGACTTGGCGCCATGTATAGGATCAGTCAGGACTAGGCACCATGTATAGGATCAGTTAGGACTTGGCGCCATTTATAAGATCAGTTAGGACTTGGCGCCATGTGTAGGATCAGTTATGACTTGGCGCCATGTGTAGGATCAGTCAGGACTTGGCGCCATGCATAGGATCAGTCAGGACTTGGCGCCAAGCATAGGATCAGTTAGGACTTGGCGCCATGCATAGGATCAGTTAGGACTTGGCGCCGTGTATAGGATCAGTTAGGACTCGGCGCCATGTAAAGGATCAGTTAGGACTTGGCGCCATGCATAGGATCAGTTAGGACTTGGCGCCATGTATAGGATCAGTTAGGACTCGGCGCCATGTATAGGATCAGTTAGGACTTGGCACCATGTATAGGATCAGTTAGGACATGGCGCCATGTATAGGATCAGTTAGGACTCGGCGCCATGTAAAGGATCAGTTAGGACTTGGCGCCATGCATAGGATCAGTTAGGACTTGGCGCCATGTATAGGATCAGTTAGGACTCGGCGCCATGTATAGGATCAGTTAGGACTCGGCGCCATGTATAGGATCAGTTAGGACTTGGCGCCATGTATAGGATCAGTTAGGACATGGCGCCATGTATAAGATCAGTTAGGACTTGGCGCCATGTATAGGATCAGTTAGGACTCGGCGCCATGTATAGGATCAGTCAGGACTCGGTGCCATGTATAGGATCAGTCAGGACTCGGCATCAAATATATTGAATGCAATCTGTCTGCATAGAAATATAGGAAAGCAGAAACACTGGGAGCAGTCAGTGCTGACTTGTTCCTCAGGCACTCCTTCCAGGGCTGTCATGGTGATCTTCGCTACATTTGTGATAATAATCTGTGTACAGCCATCCCTTTACATGACACATGTAGTTGTTGCGTGTGAATTACATGTTTTTTCTGACATTCTGAAGTCGCTTTTCAGAGATGTTCTTCCTCCTGGAAGCTCCGGGCTAATCATTCAGTCACTTGTCTGCAGAGAATGGTTGGTGACACAAAGCCCGGTGACACCCGCAATAATTACAGCGTTTTATCTCCTGGCTTGTCCTATTCTTCCACCTACACTTCCAATCAGCATGACAATCACACGCCGGGCGCTGATCTCAGCGATGGTTAGATTCCGCCACTTACACGTGAACGCCGATAATTTGTACGTTCGCTTCCTTGCCGGCGTTGCTTCGTATGCCTTGATGATGGAATAGATCTTTCTTTTTAAAGTGTTTCTAAAGGTAAAACTTTTTATTTTCTTTTAAATAACAAACATGTCTATACTGACCTGTTCTGTAATGGTTGTGCACAGAGCAGCCCCGATCCTCCTCTTCTGGGGTCCCCCCGCTGACTCCCCCGCTGACTCTCCTGGCTCCTCTTCCCCCGCTAAGTGTCCCCATGAGTGCCCCCACAGCTAAGCTGATAGCTGTGGGGGCACTCATATGTGCTCGCTCCTTAGCTGGCTCTGTATGTCCATTGACACATTGAGTGCAGCTCAGTTCCTCCACTTCCTCCTCACTGGTTGTGATTGACAGCAGCAGGAGCCAATGACTCCGTCTGCTGCCTCTCTGTCCACTGAGGAGAGAGAGAGCTGCTGCTCTTGTGCACATTGCTTGGTTGAGATAGAACGCATGTAAGTATAAGGGGGGGGGGGGGCATGGGGAGGATCCTGCACCACAGAAGGGGTTTTACTTTTAAGTGGTAGTAAACTGTATGTCCATTGACACGTTGAGTGCAGCTCAACTCCTCCACTTCCTCCTCACTGGTTGTGATTGACAGCAGCAGGAACCAATGGCTCCCTCTGCTGCCTTTCTATCCACTGAGGAGAGAGAGAGCCGCTGCTCTTGTGCACATTGCTTGATTGAAATGGGGCTCATGTAAGTATAAGGGGTGGGGGCTGGGGAGGATCCTGCACCACAGAAGGTGCTTTTCTTTAAAGTGGTAGAAAACTGTATGTCCATTGACACATTGAGTGCAGCTCAGCCCCCCCCCCACTTCCTCCTCACTGGTTGTGATTGACAGCAGCAGAAGCCAATGGCTCCCTCTCCTGCCTCTCTTTCCACTGAGGAGAGAGAGAGCCTCTGCTCTCGTGCACATTGCTTGATTGAGATGGGGCTCATGTAAGTATATGGGGGGGAGGGGCTGGGCAGGGGGAGGATCCTGCACCACAGAAGGGGTTTTATTTTAAGTGGTAGTAAACTGGACATGGGCAGCACAGTGGCTAAGCGGTTAGCACTTCTGCCTGGCAGTACTCGGGTCGTTGGTTCGAATCCTGACCACGGCACCACCTGCCTGGAGTTTGCATGTTCTCCCTGTGCCTGTGTGGGTTTCTTCTGGGTACTCTGGTTTCCTCCCACACTCCAAAGACATGCTAAAATAACAACTGTCCTGTACTGGCCCAGTACTAGCAAGGTGTACATAATAAAGTGGCCAGTGAGTGTATTTTCATCCTCGGCTGTGCTTGCGTAGTCAATTCCCATTGACCTCTTTGGGGCTCCCATCTCCCAAGTGTTTCATGTATCAGAGACATCCCCATAGAAGTCAACAACTGTCCTGTATTGGCCAGCTCAACCCAAAACTGACCACAGCTGGCTTCTTAATTGGAGACTCCATTGGTGGCACCAAAATGTAGTGTTTGAATGGTTATTGGGCAGTACAGACGTTACTGGGTGGCTGTAATGCATGTAATCAAGAGAGACAATTGGCGACAAGGTCATTCTGATTTTTTTCTTCTAATTTTTATTAGGGTCACGGAGAACCCCAAGATGTGTTTGTGAAAGTTGCTGGAGGGCCCAGTCCACAGATTAAGAAGTTCTTTATTGTTCTTTATACGTAAGTCATACTAAGTGCTGCCAATTATTATTGCAATTTTATTTATCCATTGCTTGATTTTGGGCTTTGGCGGGGAAAGAATTTGAGGATACATAACTACAGATTGCCGTGGTTTGAGGTTGGCATCTGCTGGAGTTACTCACCTTGGGCTCATGGAGATCACAAGGACACATTCAGCAGGATCTAATAATCAGTGCGTCCCCTGTGTGACATCACTGCCTTATGAAGGAAATACTATACGTCTTCATTGAGGTATCCTATGAGGAAAGTCCCATACGTTATTGGGATATCATATGAGGGAAGTCAAATATGTCCTCCATGTGATATCTCATGAGCGAAGTTTCATATGTCCTTATTGGGATATCATATGAGGGAAGTCCCATACATCCTCAATGTGATATCTCATGAGGGAAGTTTCATACGTCCACTTTGGGATATCATATGAGGGAAGTCCCATACGTCCTCATTGTGATATCTCATGAGGGAAGTTTCATATGTCCTCATTGGGATAATGTATGAGGGAAGTCCCATACATCCTCACTGGGATATCTTATGAGGGAAGGCCCATGCGTCCTCATTGCGATAACTCATGAGGGACGTTTCATACGTCCTCATTGGGATATCGTATGAGGGAAGTCCCATATGTTCTCATTAGGATATCTTATGAGGGACGTCCCATACGTTCTCACTGGAATATCATATGAGGGAAGGCCCATGCGTCCTCACTGGGATATCTTATGAGGGAAGTCCCATACGTCCTCACTGGGATATCATATGAGGGAAGGCCCATACATCCTCACTGGGATATCTTATGAGGGAAGGCCCATACATCCTCACTGGGATAAATTATGAGGGAAGTCCCATACGTTCTCACTGGGATATCATATGAGGGAAGGCCCATATGTCCTCACTGGGATATCATATGAGGGAAGGCCCATATGTCCTCACTGGGATATCATATGAGGGAAGGCCCATATGTTCTCACTGGGATATCATATGAGGGAAGGCCCATACATCCTCACTGGGATATCATATGAGGGAAGGCCCATACATCCTCACTGGGATATCATATGAGGGAAGGCCCATACATCCTCACTGGGATATCATATGAGGGAAGGCCCATATGTCCTCACTGGGATATCTTATGAGGGAAGTCCCATACGTTCTCATTGAAATTCCTTATGAGGGAAGGCCCATACGTCCTCATTGGGATATCGTATGAGGGAAAGCCCATACGTCCTTATTGGGATATCTTATGAGGGAAGGCCCATATGTCCATATCGCCCAACGCATCAAATTCAAACTACTCACTCTGACCTACAAAGCCATTCACAACACTGCCCCTAACTACCTCACCGACCTGATTCCCAAGTACCACCCTACCCGTACCCTTCGCTCTTCACAGGACCTCCTTCTATCTTGCTCCCTGGTCTCCTCCTCACACGCACGTCTGCAAGACTTCTCCAGGTCCTCCCCCATCCTCTGGAACTCACTACCCCAATCCATCAGACTGTCACCTTCCCTCCTCACCTTCAGGCGCTCCCTGAAAACCCACCTCTTCAGGGAAGCCTACCCCACCCTCACCTAACTGCTGCTCTCCTTCATTCCTCCTACCACTCCATCCCCCACAGCCACTTCCTCCTGTACCACTACCCCCTCCCTCCTAGATAGTAAGCTCGAAAGAGTAGGGCCCTCTTACCCCTCGTGTGCTGTTTGTAGTTGCTGTAATGTTTCATGTATTGTCCCCCCCTCTATTGTACAGCGCTGAGCAAACCCTTTGGCGCTATATAAACTCGATGTAATGTAATAATGTCCTTACTGGGATATCTTATGAGGGAAGACCCATACATCCTCACTGGGATATCTTATGAGGGAAGGCCCATGCGTCCTCATTGCGATAACTCATGAGGGACGTTTCATACGTCCTCATTGGGATATCGTATGAGGGAAGTCCCATATGTTCTCATTAGGATATCTTATGAGGGACGTCCCATACGTTCTCACTGGAATATCATATGAGGGAAGGCCCATGCGTCCTCACTGGGATATCTTATGAGGGAAGTCCCATACGTCCTCACTGGGATATCATATGAGGGAAGGCCCATACATCCTCACTGGGATATCTTATGAGGGAAGGCCCATACATCCTCACTGGGATAAATTATGAGGGAAGTCCCATACGTTCTCACTGGGATATCATATGAGGGAAGGCCCATATGTCCTCACTGGGATATCATATGAGGGAAGGCCCATATGTCCTCACTGGGATATCATATGAGGGAAGGCCCATATGTTCTCACTGGGATATCATATGAGGGAAGGCCCATACATCCTCACTGGGATATCATATGAGGGAAGGCCCATACATCCTCACTGGGATATCATATGAGGGAAGGCCCATACATCCTCACTGGGATATCATATGAGGGAAGGCCCATATGTCCTCACTGGGATATCTTATGAGGGAAGTCCCATACGTTCTCATTGAAATTCCTTATGAGGGAAGGCCCATACGTCCTCATTGGGATATCGTATGAGGGAAAGCCCATACGTCCTTATTGGGATATCTTATGAGGGAAGGCCCATATGTCCATATCGCCCAACGCATCAAATTCAAACTACTCACTCTGACCTACAAAGCCATTCACAACACTGCCCCTAACTACCTCACCGACCTGATTCCCAAGTACCACCCTACCCGTACCCTTCGCTCTTCACAGGACCTCCTTCTATCTTGCTCCCTGGTCTCCTCCTCACACGCACGTCTGCAAGACTTCTCCAGGTCCTCCCCCATCCTCTGGAACTCACTACCCCAATCCATCAGACTGTCACCTTCCCTCCTCACCTTCAGGCGCTCCCTGAAAACCCACCTCTTCAGGGAAGCCTACCCCACCCTCACCTAACTGCTGCTCTCCTTCATTCCTCCTACCACTCCATCCCCCACAGCCACTTCCTCCTGTACCACTACCCCCTCCCTCCTAGATAGTAAGCTCGAAAGAGTAGGGCCCTCTTACCCCTCGTGTGCTGTTTGTAGTTGCTGTAATGTTTCATGTATTGTCCCCCCCTCTATTGTACAGCGCTGAGCAAACCCTTTGGCGCTATATAAACTCGATGTAATGTAATAATGTCCTTACTGGGATATCTTATGAGGGAAGACCCATACATCCTCACTGGGATATCTTATGAGGGAAGACCCATACATCCTCACTGGGATATCTTATGAGGGAAGACCCATACATCCTCACTGGGATATCTTATGAGGGAAGACCCATACATCCTCACTGGGATATCTTATGAGGGAAGGCCCATACGTTCTCACTGGGATATCTTATGAGGGAAGACCCATACATCCTCACTGGGATATCTTATGAGGGAAGGCCCATACGTTCTCACTGGGATATCTTATGAGGGAAGACCCATACATCCTCACTGGGATATCTTATGAGGGAAGACCCATACATCCTCACTGGGATATCTTATGAGGGAAGGCCCATACATCCTCACTGGGATATCTTATGAGGTAAGGCCCATACGTTCTCACTGGGATATCACCCAATAAGAAATATACTACTTTTTTATTGGGTCAATGACATCATGGAGTTGGGGACTCGCAGTATCTCTATTGCATCTTGCTGGGAGGCTGGAGGTTACCTAATAGGAGGCAGCTGGTGCTGTCTTTGGCTTCAGACTTACTTTACAGTCGACCACTTATAGTGAACTGGTAAGTAGTCCCTTGTACCACTTTGTACAAGTTCATTAATACACCAGACGAATCACATATCCACCTAGTGGAGTGATTATCGACTCCAATCTACCGATCACTGGCAGATTGTCAACTAATCTCTGATCTCTAAAGGTCAGGCCACTGACTGGTGACAATCCGCGCACACCTATCAGTCAGTACGGGTAAGTGTTGCCAACCCAGGGGGGCCTGCCAGGAAACAATTGGAGATTCCTTGAAAAGGCAGCCAGCCAGTTCTCTGAGCAGGGAACAAGGCTTCTGGGGAAATATCTGTAGCTAACACCTCCAGCTCTGCCAAGGTTCCAAGGATTAAAGAAATCAGAGTTTTGACACATTTTGGTGTATATTGATCGTTTCCCAGACTTGATACTTAGGCAGGTGGAAGGAAAGAAAATTGCATGTTCCCCCCATTGACACAGTGTGGGGAATCCTTCCTGCAGCACTATTGTTCCCTGCTGGCAGAACGCAATAATCGCAGCTAACGGCTGTAGCATGCAAAATATCCGACAGGCTGGTTGTACTGAAATACAAGATTGATGGATGACATCAGTACAACCATCCTTTCCATAGATGGATCAAATCTCGGCCAGACCCTGTTGAACTGGACAAGATTTGAACCATCCACAACCAGCTGTAAATCAGCAGGAAGAGATCTCAGGCATTCAGGTCAGGGACAAGGGGTGGGCAGGGGGGACAGTTGCCCAGGGTGCAGTAGTAGGGCAGGACACCCTATCACCGCATGCAAGCTCCAGATCTGTGGCCAGCAACCAGCAGTTTGCAGCTTCATGTCTGCTCTGACAACTACTGCTGTCACACTGTGGCCCAACATACTCTCTCTCCACCCCATCTGCCCACAGCTGACGCAACAATAAAAAGTGCATGTGGAGCTACGTTCTAGCCACAAAAAAAGCAACTGATTGGCCATGCATGGGCAGTGCACATTCCGTGCCAAGCATGGGCAGCCAAAGCAAGGGGCAAAGAATGAGTGCAAGGCGGTACACCCATTATATGGCATGTATTGGGGGGGGGGGGGCACAGTTCTGCATCCTTGCCTTGGGCAATGGGGGGAACCTGTTCCGGTACTGCTTTCTCTGACTGCTAGTCTCAGGAGTTTTAGAGTGAGATTTGGTGATGTCTCTACTGTGCTGCTCAAAGTTCTCCTTGCTGGAGGCTGTGGCATAAGGAAGCAAAGTCCTGCCTTTGCCAAGATGGCCGCCTCCATATGGAGACAGTGCAGAACAAGGCATGGTCAGCCAGTAATGCAGGAGAGATCAGCTGCAGGGAGACCACAGGCAATACTGGTGACTAGTCCCTTGTTCCCTGCCTGTCTTTTTTTTTTGGACACAGCATCCAGAGTTCCCCTTTAAATGTAGAATACTAGACTCGGCTTTGCTGTGGATCGTAGACTGTTCTACTTTCCTTGTTCTGTGGACTTTTTTCTGTTTTTACATGAAGTAAAGGTTGATATTTAGAAGTTTGTTCAGGTCACAAAGATCTTGTAAAAATACCAGTTTGCAGGACACAACAACATGGAAAAGAGGCCAAATGATAACTTTACATTTAAAAAAGGAATAACTGGCCATTAAATCGAGTTGGCTGGCTGTTCCTGCCACCAAATATATGTGTGACGGGAAAGGAAAGAGAACTCGGAGTCCACCTTACAGGACAGAATTGTCGACAAACTAACGTCACTGGCTAATCCGCGGTCCTCGCAGCGCCTGTACTGACCACACTGTACTTAAAGGGAGCATACAAGAGAACAAAATAATGATTGGGAGGAGCAAAGGACCAGGCTAGGGAGAATGCGTACTAGGTGGTTGGACACATTGACTTCAGCTGTGGGGATGATGCACCAGAATAGCACAAAGTAGACTTCTTTTTAGAGCTCTCATTCATCAAGTCGCTAGGACCTGACTTGATGGCACGTAACTATACGCCCACATGTGTCATGAAGGCTGCACAGATTAAAAAAAAAAAGGAGGAAATAAAGCGTTTAGATGGGAATTGAAACTAGAGCATGCTCAGTGGATGACAACAGCTAGTGTACACAATCTCTGGCTACAGTGGGGACACAGAGAAGATGGGAGGGGAGGTGAAGGTAGGATCAACCAGGTACATTTCACTCTACACAGAATGAATGCTTTAATGACTTTGTGAGTATGTTATATAGCATGTAATGACAGGTTTTAAGTCTGGGTTTAATGACACTTTAATCATGGATATAACTGTCTGCCAATAGCTGAGCTATTCCTAATCAAGGTTCCTCCAGAGGTTGCTAAGGGTTCCTTGAGCTGTGGCTGGTGGCCTCTCATTGGATGGAGCCTGCATAGTTTCAGGGCCAGCACTGTAAGGATTGCATTCTAAGTACCATTGTAAGGGGGTCATTCTTCCCACTGACCCCCAATGTAAGGGTCATTCTTCCCACTGACCACCAATGTAAGGGACATTCTTCCCACTGACCCCCCCAATGTAAGGGACATTCTTCCCACTGACCCCCAATGTAAGGAGCATTCTTCCCACTGACCCCCAATGTAAGGGACATTCTTCCCACTGACCTCCAATGTAAGGGACATTCTTCCCACTGACCACCAATGTAAGGGACATTCTTCCCACTGACCCCCAATGTAAGGGACATTCTTCCCACTGACCCCCAATGTAAGGGACATTCTTCCCACTGACCTCCAATGTAAGGGACATTCTTCCCACTGACCTCCCAATGTAAGGGACATTCTTCCCACTGACCCCCAATGTAAGGGACATTCTTTCCACTGACCCCCAATGTAAGGGACATTCTTCCCACTGACCCCCAATGTAAGGGACATTCTTTCCACTGATCACCAATGTAAGGGACATTCTTCCCACTGACCCCCAATGTAAGGGACATTTTTCCCACTGACCCCCAATGTAAGGGACATTCTACCCGCTGACCCCTAATGTAAGGGACATTCTTCCCACTGACCCCCAATGTAAGGGACATTCTTCCCACTGACCACCAGTGTAAGGGACATTCTTCCCACTGACCACCAATGTAAGGGACATTCTTCCCACTGACCACCAATGTAAGGGACATTCTTCCCACTGACCCCCCAATGCACTAACTTTAGCAGGAGTTCCCGAAGACCCTTGGCATTATTATAGGGGTTCTTCTGGGGTAAAAAGGTTTGACTTAGAACATCTCCACAACATATGTATGAGATCTGTCACCGTGGCACCCGGGGCAGTTTCGGTTGTCTCTGTGACAGTCAATATTTTTTTTTTTTTCTTTATTAAAAAAATTTCTTGTGTAATTTTTAGCCGATCAAATTAATTCTCTAAGTTTTCCATTTTGTTATTTATTTTCTGTTGTAGTAAATCCTCAATCTTCAGTGCCCTCGGGGTGTTAATTCCCTCTTTAGCGTGGTTCCCCCTGGCGATGGACATTGCCGTGCGCGGCTCTTCTTAGACCTCGCTGTATATTTCTGTGGCTGCTAAGTTTGTTTTTTTTTCAGCTTCCAAATGAATTTATCGATATTTCCGGGCAGGCTCTGTGTTTTTGTCAGCGCAGAGCGTATTTATTCCCTTTATTGTCTGCCTCCAATTTCCATTAAATAAGAATATCTTGGGCGAAGTCTAAGAAAAGTAATGCGCTGTCTCCCCTTTCATTGTAGCGCGGTTTATGGCGCCGCAAATTCAGCCCAAAACACGTTTATAAAGGAGCCAGTAAAAGTGTCAGTGCCAAGCATGCAGTTTTATGGCCGGCTCGGTGTTTGGTACGAAGATAAACAGCCGGCGGTACGCGGTTAATTGTTTAATTTGGCGCTCAGACATTACCAATCGCATGAAATATCTCCGGAGAATTTATAGAGTCTAAGCAAGCACCATCGTAAATATAAAGGGTCTCCTTCCTGTAGACACATCCGGTCCCGTCTTCAACGTCTTCAGTATGAAGGTCAATATCCAGTAGGATCTGGAACGCCATTCACTGAGAACTGAGAAACTCCTCCCACTGTTTGCTTTTTCTCCTGCATCATGGTGGGCAAACAACTCTGATATAGGAAGCTCTCTTCTGCTTTTATTTGAACATTTTCCATCAGTGACATCCAACTGCTGATGTACAGTAAAGGAAATGTGTATTTGCTCCCCTGCTGATGGTGAATGTTCGCCCCTCACACAGAAATGATCGGTCTAACAATGGAATGTTCGCCCCTCACACAGAAATGATCGGTCTAACAATGGAATGTTCGCCCCTCACACAGAAATGATCGGTCTAAATATCGAATGTTCGGTGTAACACTGAGAGACAGAATACAACAACAAATTCAGCAGAAATGTGTCTAACAAATGATGACGGATCTGCATGTTCATGAGGGAAAGAAGGATTTGATCCCCTATCATTCAGCAGGATTTCTGGCTCCCAGGTGTCTCTCATACAGGTAACAAGCTGAGATTAGAAGCAGTCTTTTAAAGGGAGTGCTGCTAATCTCATTGTGTTACCTGTATAAAAGACACCTATCCACAGGAGCCATCAAACCATCAGATTCCAAACTCTCCACCATGGCAAAGACCAAAGAGCTGTCCAAGGAGGTCAGGGACAAGATGATAGACCTACACAAGGCTGGACTGGGCTACCAAACTATCGCCAAGCAGCTTGGTGAGAAGGTGACAACAGTTGGTGCAATCATTCACAAATGGAAGAAACACAAAACAAGTGTCAGTCTCCCTAGGTCTGGTGCACCATGCAAGATCTCACCTCGTGGAGTGTCAATGATCATGAGAACAGTAAGGAATCATCCCAGAACTACACGTGAGGATCTTGTCAATGATCTCCAGGCAGCTTGGTGACCAGTCACCAAGAAAACAATTGGTAACACACTACGCCGACAAGGACTGAAATCCTGCAGTGCCCGCAAGGTCCCTCTGCTCAAGAAAGCACATGTCCAGGCCCGTCTGAAGTTTGCCACTGAACATCTGAATGATGCAGAGGAGGACTGGTGGGAAGTGTTGTGGTCAGATGAGACCAAAATCCAGCTCTTTGGCATCAACTCAACTCGCTGTGTTTGGAGGAGGATGAATGCTGCCTATGACCCCAAAAACAACATCCCAACTGTGAAACATGGCGGTGGAAACATTCTGCTTTGGGGGTGTTTTTCTGCTAAGGGGACAGGACAACTGCACTGCATCAAAGGGACGATGGACGGGGCAATGTACTATCAAATCTTGGGTGAGAACCGTCTTCCCTCAGCCAGGGCATTGAAAATGGGTCGTGGATGGGTGTTCCAGCATGACAATGACCCAAAACACACGGCCAAGGCAACAAAGGAGTGACTCAAGAAGAAGCACATTAAGGTCCTGGAGTGGCCTAGCCAGTCTGCAGACCTTCATCCGATTGAAAATCTGTGGAGGGAGCTGAAAGTTCGAGTTGCCAAACGTCCGCCACCAAACCTTAATTACTTAGAGAGGATCTGCCAAGAGGAGTGGGCCAAAATCCCTCCTGAGATGTGTGCAAACCTGGGGGCCAACTCCAGGAAACGTCTGACCTCTGTGATTGCCAAGAAGGGATTTGCCACCAAGTACTAAGTCATGTTTTGTGAAGGGGATCAAATCCTTATTTCCCTCCTGAACATGCAGATCAGTCATCATTTGTTAGACGCATTTCTGCTGAATTTGTTGTTGTATTCTGTCTCTCAGTGTTACACCGAACATTCCATTGATAGACAGATCATTTATGCAATGGCCAAGTCAATCACCTGATCTCAACCCCATTGAGCATGCATTTCACTTGCTGAAGGCAAAACTAGAGGCAGAAAAACCCACAAACAAAGAGCAACTGAAGACAGCTGCAGGTAGAGCCTGGCAAAGTACCAGAAAGGAAGAAACCAAGTCTTTGGTCATGTCCATGGGTTCCAGACTTCAGGCAAAGTACCAGAAAGGAAGAAACCAAGTCTTTGGTCATGTCCATGGGTTCCAGACTTCAGGCAAAGCATCAGAAAGGAGGAAACCAAGTCTTTGGTCATGTCCATGGGTTCCAGACTTCAGGCAAAGCATCAGAAAGGAGGAAACCAAGTCTTTGGTCATGTCCATGGGTTCCAGAGTTCAGGCAAAGCATCAGAAAGGAGGAAACAAAGTCTTTGGTCATGTCCATGAGTTCCAGACTTCAGGGAAAGCATCAGAAAGGAGGAAACCCAGTCTTTGGTCATGTCCATGGGTTCCGGACTTCAGGGAAAGCAACAGAAAGGAGGAAACCCAGTCTTTGGTCATGTCCATGGGTTCCGGACTTCAGCAAAGCATCAGAAAGGAGGAAACCCAGTCTTTGGTCATGTCCATGGGTTCCAGACTTCAGGGAAAGCATCAGAAAGGAGGAAACCCAGTCTTTGGTCATGTCCATGGGTTCCAGACTTCAGGCAAAGCATCAGAAAGGAGGAAACCAAGTCTTTGGTCATGTCCATGGGTCCCAGACTTCAGGCAAAGCATCAGAAAGGAGGAAACCAAGTCTTTGGTCATGTCCATGGGTTCCAGAGTTCAGGCAAAGCATCAGAAAGGAGGAAACCAAGTCTTTGGTCATGTCCATGGGTTCCAGACTTCAGGGAAAGCATCAGAAAGGAGGAAACCAAGTCTTTGGTCATGTCCATGGGTTCCAGACTTCAGGCAAAGCATCAGAAAGGAGGAAACCAAGTCTTTGGTCATGTCCATGGGTTCCAGACTTCAGGCAAAGCATCAGAAAGGAGGAAACCAAGTCTTTGGTCATGTCCATGGGTTCCAGACTTCAGGCAAAGCATCAGAAAGGAGGAAACCCAGTCTTTGGTCATGTCCATGGGTTCCAGAGTACAGGCAAAGCATCAGAAAGGAGGAAACCCAGTCTTTGGTCATGTCCATGGTTTCCAGACTTCAGGCAAAGCATCAGAAAGGAGGAAACCCAGTCTTTGGTCATGTCCATGGGTTCCAGAGTACAGGCAAAGCATCAGAAAGGAGGAAACCCAGTCTTTGGTCATGTCCATGGGTTCCAGACTTCAGGCAAAGCATCAGAAAGGAGGAAACCCGGTCTTTGGTCATGTCCATGGGTTCCAGACTTCAGGCAAAGCATCAGAAAGGAGGAAACCCGGTCTTTGGTCATGTCCATGGGTTCCAGACTTCAGGCAGTCATTGTCAGTAAAGGATTCTCAACAAAATATTAAAAATGAACATTTTATTTATGATTATAATCATTTTTCCAATTACTTTTGGTCCCTTGAAAAAGGGGGGATGGCTACTCTTAAGAGCTGTAATTCCTAAACCCTTCCTCCGATTTGGATGTACATCCCCTCCAATTACACCTGAGAGTGCGCACTGTCCACCCGTATCCATCATAGAAGTAGAGCTGGAATATGTTTTGATAAATATGTGACAAAAACTAAAATTGTGTTCAAATATATATGGACCTAACTGTATGTATTGAGTTCTCTCTGTAGGGCCAAGTGCTCCTCTCCTGTACACACGTGTGTAGCAGGGGGGTGAGGGCTCCGCGCTAAGCTGGGAATTGTAGGCATTGGAAGGCTGCAGCTTATCTACCCCACACAGGATGCGATTGGATAAACGGCTGTCACCTTGTTTTCTGTGTCATCGATCATTTTATATCGGGTAGATGCCGTTTATCTCCGTATGCTGCAAAATCACTCCGCCCTGATAGACAGCAAAGGATTCACCTAATAAAACCCATTTCTGTCTCGTTACTAAATAGACGTCTCTGCTGATTTACACTGCGATCCGTTTATATAGACGCCCCTCATCACTCGCGCTGCCTCTGCACCTATGGTCCTCATGTCCGGGAGTGGCGGCGTTGTGACATTATTTGTGTCATTCATTCCTGTTATCTCCTTATACCGGCACAGGGACCGATGGCTGGCGGCTCCAATCCAGATCTGGCAGATCTACATCCATTCCCTGAAGAGAGTGGACCTCAGCTGTGTCACCGGCCAGCTCACGCAAATGTCTCTGGTCCTTCGAGGGACGCAGGCGGTGCGCAAAGTCAGAGCGTACGCGTCTCACCCGCATGAACTGAAGGTCGGTGGTGTTCTCCTTTACTTCGATCACACAATGCATTGAAATGGACATCGGCCTGTCTGGTGATTGTAACTTCTTCACCCCATTTACTAAATGTCCCCGTATCCTATTGGTCTGTATTGTGTACAGAAATGCAGCCAATGCACTCACAGACTCCAGCACCGCCCCCGCTGAGCCACCTCAGGCCTCACCCAACACATTGGAAGCTGCATAGCACACAGTCATTTGTTGTTTTTTTTACATTTTTTTGGTACAAAGAAGAACATCTAATACATAAAAAATAAGACAGAAATACAAATCACAACTACATCACCAATACATGAGTTCCCTTTGCAACACATTTTCCCCTCCCCCACCCTTCTCATACCCCTGTCCACATTACGTCTGTTTTATCCTCCCTCATGATTCTCTATCCATATCTATACCCCTCCTTCCTCCATCCTCTTTCTCTCGGGATCTCCGTTAGACTTCCTCTGATGTATTCCACCTAGACTACAACTAATTCCACATAGTTTTTAGAATTTGTAAAATTTAACTAACTACTCTGTGTTTTCCTAAATGTATCTAATGTATCCACCTCGATATGATATAACTCCTCCATCCTATAGATATTTTCCACTCTGTTTATCCAATCGTTTACTCTTGGCGGCTCTGGGACTTGCCAAGATTTGGGGATCAAGTCCTTAGCTGACTAAGTGATACAGTACCCCATTACTAGACAAGTTCATTGGAGCCTCGGGTTTATAAAACAAACACATCCATGGATCTCTCTGGACCGTAATCCCACATATTTCCTGGATGAGTTGTATTATTCCCTTTCAGTAGTCCTGTATATTCGGGCAGTCCCACCATAGGTGACCCATTGTTCCCTTCCAATAGTCCTGTATTATCGGGCAGTCCCACCATAGGTGACCCATAGTTTCCTTCCAATAGTCCTGTATTATCGGGCAGTCCCACCATAGGTGTCCCATTGTTCCCTTCCAATAGTCCTGTATATTCGGGCAGTCCCACCATAGGTGACCCATTGTTCCCTTCCAATAGTCCTGTATTATCGGGCAGTCCCACCATAGGTGACCCATAGTTTCCTTCCAATAGTCCTGTATTATCGGGCAGTCCCACCATAGGTGTCCCATTGTTCCCTTCCAATAGTCCTGTATATTCGGGCAGTCCCACCATAGGTGACCCATTGTTCCCTTCCAATAGTCCTGTATTATCGGGCAGTCCCACCATAGGTGACCCATAGTTTCCTTCCAATAGTCCTGTATTATCGGGCAGTCCCACCATAGGTGTCCCATTGTTCCCTTCCAATAGTCCTGTATATTCGGGCAGTCCCACCATAGGTGACCCATAGTTCCCTTCCAATAGTCCTGTATTATCGGGCAGTCCCACCATAGGTGACCCATAGTTCCCTTCCAATAGTCCTGTATTGGGGCAGTCCATCCATAGGTGTCCCATAGTTCCCTTCCAATAGTCCTGTATTGGGGCAGTCCCACCATAGGTGACCCATAGTTCCCTTCCAATAGTCCTGTATTATCGGGCAGTCCCACCATAGGTGACCCATAGTTCCCTTTCCCCCACAACCTCTCCAGCACATCAGTGAGACATCTACTTGTTGTTTATGTGCCTCACTCGGTGTGATATATCATCTCGCCAGACATTTGTAATTTGTCTTCAAAGACATGCTGGTAGGTTAATTGGCTCCTGTTCAAATTGTCCCTAATATGTGTGTATCTCCTGCCTCCTGGGGACTGGTGAGAGGGCTATTTGCTCATTGGTGATAGTGCTAGCAGGGACTGAGAGCAGGACACCAAGCGTACCCGATCCATACTGCACTCTATACCGCACGTATCCCAAACCTAGACCACACCTATACCAGCCCTATTATACCGAACCTTTACCGCATCGGAACCACATCTACCTGGCACCTGTGCTGAGACTGGACTGCACCTATACTGCAGGTAGGTTAGCTGGAACTGTTATTAAGTTCACCGACATTCTTAAAGGGCCCTAACGATAGCCGGCAGAAGAACACCCCAAAGAACTGCTCCGTAATAATTATTATGCAAGATCGCAAGCTCCTGAAGGTAGGGACTGATGTGAATGTACAGTATGTAAAGCGTTCTGTCTGCATGTTCTCCCTGTGCCAGCGTGGGTTTCCTCCAGGTAGTCCGGTTTCCTCCCACACTTCAAAGACAAAGTGGTAGGTTAATTGACTCCTGTTCAAATTGGCCCTAGAGTGTGTGTATCCCCTGCATCTCGGGAACTGGTGAGAGGGCTATCCCCTGCATCTCGGGGACTGGTGAGAGGGCTATCCCCTGCATCTCGGGGACTGGTGAGAGGGCTATCCCCTGCATCTCGGGGACTGGTGAGAGGGCTATCCCCTGCATCTCGGGGACTGGTGAGAGGGCTATCCCCTGCATCTCGGGGACTGGTGAGAGGGCTATCCCCTGCATCTCGGGGACTGGTGAGAGGGCTATCCCCTGCATCTCGGGGACTGGTGAGAGGGCTATCCCCTGCATCTCGGGGACTGGTGAGAGGGCTATCCCCTGCATCTCAGGGACTGGTGAGAGGGCTACTTGCTCATTGGTGATACTGCTAGCAGGGACTGAGCCACTGAGAGCAGGACACCAATTGTACCCGATCCATACCGCACCCATATTGCACTCTATACCGCACGTATCCCAAACCTAGACTACACCTATACCGGCCCTATACTGCATTATACTGAACCTTTACCGCACGGGTGTCAAACTGGTGGCCCTCCAGCTGTTGTGAAACTACAAGTCCCATCATGCCTCTACCTTTGGGAGTCATGCTTGTAACTGTCAATCTTGCAATGCCTCATGGGACTTGTAGTTTGGCAGCAGCTGGAGGGCCGCCAGTTTGACACCCGTGCTTTACACATCTACCTTGCACCTGTGCCGAGACTAGACTGCACCTATACTGCAGGTAGGTTAACTGGAACTGTCGTTAAGTTCACCGACATTCTTAACCACTTCCCGTCCGGCCCATGTACATAAATGGAGGCGCGGGTGGCCATTTATAAAATGTCCCCCCGCATTCACTCCTTGGGAGTGCTCGGCACCGCAATCTGGTGCCCACTGTGTCCTCCGGACATAGCGGAACACCGATCACTGTATGGGACCTCTGTGTGAGGTCCAGATCATGTGATCTTTGATTGTCCAATCAGTGATCACATGAACAGTAGTAAACAAGATGTCACTTCCTGACATCATTGCTTACTACATGTGAAATCTGTGAATGATCACAGAGATCACTTGGTACAGGGCCATTCACAACAGCCTTGTACCATGTGACAAGCTGTGACCAATCACAGCTCTCACAGTATTTCTCAATGGCTGCAGGAATGCAGCCAGAGAGAAGGAGAAATGATTGCTTTTACATCCTATATGGGTGTAAAAGCAATCAGTGTAAAAATAAACAATTTCATTACCCCCCCCCCACAAGTAGTACTGCTAAGGTGACAGTATGTTAAAAAAAACAAAACATAAATAATAAAATGAAAATGTAAAAAAAATTTTTTAAATGATAATTTTTGGTTATAAACTAATTTTGTTTGGTTTTTTACTAAAAAGATAACTGAATTAGTTTTGGCCGAGATTTATGATGAAAGATTATTTGTTTGCAAAATGTTATAAGAAAAACACTTTTTTTTCAAATGTTTTGGACTTTTTCATTTACATAGCAAAAAAAATAAAAATCCCAGCGGTGAATAAATACCACCAAAATAAAGCTTTATCTGTCTCAAAGAAATGCTAAACAATTTCATCTGGGTACAGTGTTGCATGACCGCGCAATTGTCATTCACAGTGTGATAGAGCTGAAAGCTGAAAATTGGCCTGGACTGGAAGGGGGTGAAAGTGTCCGGACTGGAAGGGGGGGAAAGCGTCCGGACTGGAAGGGGGGGGGGAAAGCGTCCGGACTGGAAGGGGGGGGGGAAAGCGTCCGGACTGGAAGGGGGGGGGGGAAAGCGTCCGGACTGGAAGGGGGGGGGG
Source organism: Staurois parvus (assembly GCF_062004578.1). Taxonomy (NCBI): domain Eukaryota; kingdom Metazoa; phylum Chordata; class Amphibia; order Anura; family Ranidae; genus Staurois; species Staurois parvus. The sequence goes on from NW_028319973.1 coordinate 60,572, forward strand.
AAAGCGTCCGGACTGGAAGGGGGGGGGGGGGGGAAAGCGTCCGGACTGGAAGGGGGGGGGGGAAAGCGTCCGGACTGGAAGGGGGGGGGGAAAGCGTCCGGACTGGAAGGGGGGGGGGGAAAGCGTCCGGACTGGAAGGGGGGGGGAAAGCGTCCGGACTGGAAGGGAGGGGGGGAAAGCGTCCGGACTGGAAGGGAGGGGGGGAAAGCGTCCGGACTGGAAGGGAGGGGGGGAAAGCGTCCGGACTGGAAGGGAGGGGGGGAAAGCGTCCGGACTGGAAGGGAGGGGGGGAAAGCGTCCGGACTGGAAGGGAGGGGGGGAAAGCGTCCGGACTGGAAGGGAGGGGGGGAAAGCGTCCGGACTGGAAGGGGGGGAAAGCGTCCGGACTGGAAGGGGGGGAAAGCGTCCGGACTGGAAGGGGGGAAAGCGTCCGGACTGGAAGGGGTGAAAGTGTCCGGACTGGAAGTGGTTAAAGGGCCCTTACAATAGCTGGCAGAAGAACATCCCAAAGGCTTGCCCCTCCCCTAATCATTATTCTGGAAGATCGTAAGCTCCTGAGGGTAGGGACTGATGTGAATGTACAATATGTAAAGCGCTGTGTAAACTGTCAGCACTAAATAAATACCTGTAATAATAATAAATACCAACAACACAGACAAGTCATCTGTGCTCACTCTGCTCTCTCCACCTACCAGCGTATTACCTGTCAGTGCAGACTGATTGGCCTCTTAGTGCTGCCCCTCCCTCTCCTGTTGTTCCGTGGATGGCCGGGGACTATCAGCATTAGCTGAATGTAAAATGACATTTAATTGTGATAAATGGTGTATTTTATCGGTTTTAACCCTTTGTGTGGTGTATAGGTGGATCCCAATGACGTGTTTGTGCTCCCACCGAACGGCATCCAAGACCTTCACATCGCTGTGCGCCCCAACAAAGCCGGCAGCAGATTCATCTACCTCAACCTAGTAGACGTTGACCAACATCAGCTGGTCGCCTCCTGGCTGGTCTGTGTAGTGAGCCGGAATCCCATTATTTCTAAGGTGAGCCGTGAATTTTGTTTCTTTTAAATTTGATTTGAATTTAAATATCCTAAAGCACATTTGTGTTCTGCGCCTTTATTGGTTGACACTTCCGGTGTAATGTAACTGCTTCCCAACCGCCCTATAGCAGAAATACTGCGACAGGGCGGCACGGTGCGCAAAATCACGAGTAGGTGACACCATGTTGGCCAAGAGTGCTGTCTGGAGCCCATCGCAGGGGACCACTTAGTCGTCGGTGGGCTCTTGCCAGTCTGTAAAAGCGACACACCTCCCTCTTCAGGTTTGCAGACATATTGCAGCGCCGCACCTGCCTACACACAGACTGCAATGAAAGCCCGCCAGAGGTTCTGCCGTGCCTCTGCTCTGTCCAAGTCATAACCTTGGCCAAGATGGCCACCTGGAGCCCATGGCAAGGGATCACCTAGTCCTCAGTGAGCTCCTGCCAGTCTGTGAAAGCGACACAGCTTCCTCTTCAGGTTGGCAGGCATATTGCAGCTCTGCACCTGCCTACACACAGACTGCAATGAAAACCCGGCAGAGGTTCTGACCTGCCCCTGATCTGTCCAACACAAACCGTTGGCCAAGATGGCCACCTGGAGCCCATGGCAGGGGACCACCTAGTTCTCAGCGAGCTCCTGCCGGTCTGTGGAAGTTACACAGCTCCCTCTTCAGATTGGCATACATATTGCAGCTCTGCGCCTGTCTATACACAGACTGCAATGGAAACCTGGCAGAGTTTCTGACCTGCCTCTGCTCTGTCCAAGACAAAAGGTTGGCCAAGATGGCCACCTGGAGCCCATGGCAGGGGACAACCTAGTCCTCGGTGGTCTCCTGCCAGTCTGTGAAAGTGACATAGCTCCCTCTTCAGGTTGGCAGACATATTGCAGCTTCGCACCTGCCTACACACAGACTTCAGTGAAAACCCGGCAGAGGTTCTGACCTGCCCCTGCTCTGTCTAAGGCAAAAGGTTGGCCAAGATGGCCACCTGGAGCCCATGGCAGGGGACTACATAGTCCTTGGTGAGCTCCTGTTAGTCTGTGAAAGCAACACAGCTCCCTCTTAAGGTTGGCATACATATTGCAGCTCCACGCCTGTCTACACACAGACTGCAATGAAAACGTGGCAGAGGTTCTAACCATCCACCATCCTGGCTTCATTCCAGCTCTACTACCCTCTCATGGATCGTCACACAAAGTTTCCAAAGTTTGGGTGGAAAACTTCCCCGTTCCCTGACAGTGGAGCTCTTACTGGGCGGCCATTCATTTTCCCGGCTCTCCTCCGAGGTTTTCATCTCCACCGGTTCATTACAACCATCTGACTCAGAGTTGTCCAATGTACTTGTGGCCTTCATACGAGTCGTCCAATGTACTTATGGCCTTCATACGAGTCGTCCAATGTACTCGTGGCCTTCATACGAGTCGTCCAATGTACTTGTGGCCTTCATACGAGTCGTCCAATGTACTTGTGGCCTTCATACGAGTCGTCCAATGTACTTGTGGCCTTCATACGAGTCGTCCAATGTACTTGTGGCCTTCATACGAGTCGTCCAATGTACTTGTGGCCTTCATACGAGTCGTCCAATGTACTTGTGGCCTTCATACGAGTCGTCCAATGTACTTGTGGCCTTCATACGAGTCGTCCAATGTACTTGTGGCCTTCATACGAGTCGTCCAATGTACTTGTGGCCTTCATACGAGTCGTCCAATGTACTTGTGGCCTTCATACGAGTCGTCCAATGTACTTGTGGCCTTCATACGAGTCGTCCAATGTACTTGTGGCCTTCATACGAGTCGTTCAATGTACTTGTGGCCTTCATACGAGTCGTTCAATGTACTTGTGGCTTTCATACGAGTCGTTCAATGTACTTGTGGCCTTCATACGAGTCGTCCAATGTACTTGTGGCCTTCATACGAGTCGTCCAATGTACTTGTGGCCTTCATACGAGTCGTCCAATGTACTTGTGGCTTTCATACAAGTTGTTCCAATGGCAGAATGAAGATTCTAATGGAGTGCAGAAGGGAAGCGGAATGTTCGTTTGTAATATATCGATATTAGAGAGAAGGAAAATGAATGGTGAACGCTGATTGGATGATGTTTCTGAGCACAGGGGTTTATTTAACCCCTTGTCATCCACAGAACACGTATGTGCGGTGACAAAGAGGGCGGGAGTTCAGAGGCTGCACATTCATGGGCAGCATAGGTGTCTGTACTGCAGCGCGCTGTAGCAACAAATTGGCTGTTTTCCCTTGAGCTGGACATTGGTTGTGGCCCAAAGAAGTCAGCGGTCAGGAGTAATTAATACAGAGTTCAAAGGTCAGCAGCAAGTGAAGCAAGGTTCAAAGTTCAGTAGTATGTGAGACAGAGTTCAGTAGTGATGCAGAGTTCAGTAGTAAATGAGGCAGAGTTCAGAGGTCAGTAGTAAATGAGGCAAAGTTCAGGGGTCATTAGTGGGTGAGGCAGAGTTCAGAGGTCAGTGAGGCAGAGGTCAGTAGTAAGTGGGACAGAGGTGAGTGGTGATGAAAGTTCAGGGGTGAGTAGTAAGGTAGAGTTCAAAAGGTCCATAGCAAGTGAGGCAGAGTTCAGAGGTCAGTAGTAAGTGAGCCAGAGGTCAGGGGTCATTAGTGGGTGAGGCAGAGTTCAAGGGTCAGTAGTAAGTGAGCCAGAGTTCAGGGGTCATTAGCGGGTGAGGCAGAGTTCAGAGGTTAGTGAGGCAGAAGTCAGTAGTGATGAAAGTTCAGGGGTGAGTAGTGAGGCAGAGTTCAAAGGTCAGTAGCAAGTGAGGCAGAGTTCAGAGGTCAGTAGTAAGTGAAGCAAAGTTCAGAGGTCAGTAGTGAGGCAGAAGTCGGGGGTCAGGAGTAAGTAATACAGAGTTCAGAGGTCAGTAGTAAATGAAGCAGAATTCAGGGGTCAGTAGTAAGTGAGCCAGAGGTCCGGGGTCAGTAGTGAGGCAGAAGTCGGGGGTCAGGAGTGAATAATACAGAGTTCAGAGGCCAGTAGTAAGTGAGCCAGAGTTCAGGGGTCATTAGCAGGTGAGGCAGAGTTCAGGGGTCATTAGCAGGTGAGGCAGAGTTCAGAGGTCGGTAGTGAGGCAGAAGTCAGGGTCTGGAGTAAATAATACAGAGTTCAGGGGTCAGTAGTAATGCAGGCCATAGACGGTTCGTTTATCGGCCGATTTTTCGTCCAAAAGAATAATCGGCCGATTTTTGCCGTTTCTCCTCATTTCTTTTATCGGTCATGCTGGAAAATTTGTGAAAAACGGCGGATTTTCGCAATCATTGGTGGCAACAGAATGACCGATGTTTCGTTTTTCAGACTATAAATCGGCCGATAAACGAACCGTCTATGGCCTGCATAAGTGAACCAGAGTTCAGGGGTCATTAGCGGGTGAGGCAGAGGTCAGTAGTGATGCAGAGTTCAGAGGTCAGTAGTAAGTGAAGCATCCTTGGCGCATCACACATTGCAGCCGTGGAGGATACGTCGTGCTGTAGTTATGTAGGCGGAGCTTGTTACGGAGGAGGGGCAGTGGCACCAGAACTGCTCACAGGAGTGAAACTCCTTCGCTGGAACTCACAGTTGGGATAAAATAAACTGTTTAATTGTCATGGAAACGATAGCTCCTCCCTGCGGCTCTGAGACCAGACAACAGCCCAGTTTGCTTACCCAATAATCAGCGACCTGATAGCGCCGCACGCGGCTCGCCGGTTCCTCTCTATATACAGCGATTATTCTGCATTGTGATAGATTGCTGGCGCGCTCGCACAGAGATGGGATTATTACCGGCTGACATGTAGAATTTTGCTCGGCTGTTCATTGTTAAAACAATTTGAATTAGTGTGTCTGCGTTCATCCCTCGGGGAGCCGCAAGGAAACATTACAATCTGAAAATATTAAAGCTCTCCTGTAATTTGTTTCTGAAAGTGCTGTGCGCGCCGAATCCTCCGCCGCTAATGGAAATGGATTAACGAGCTGGAGAGCGCGCACAGCCGCTCCGCGGGACTCTACGGCCTGACTGCTACTTATCCGCTCGGCTTCCAACCACTCATTAAATCGGGCCCAGATGTTATGATATGTAAACGTCTGTCTGAGATCAGAAAGAGTAATAGGATGGTTCAAATGCTTTCTTTCCTGGAGAAAATGCTGCTCTGGGCTCCCTACTGACCAGCCATGGTCCCTTGTGTGGGCGGGGCTAGTCAGAGTTCACATTAGCTAAACATCTCCTCATGTAAGCAGCACTGGAGAGAGACAGAAATGGCACGTTACATTATAAAATAAACATTAAATAAAATAAATATTGTTACAAAATAATAATTAAATAATAGCATTATAAAATCATAAATAATAGCAATATAAAATAATCATTAATTAATAATATTATAAAATAACCGTTAAATAAAATAAATATTGTTACAAAATAATAATTAAATAATAGCATTATAAAATCATAAATAATAATATTATAAAATCATAAATAATAGCATTATAAAATCATAAATAATAGCAATATAAAATAATCGTTAAATAATAATATTATAAAATAATTGTTAAATAAAATAAATATTGTTACAAAATAATAATTAAATAATAATATTATAAAATCATAAATAATAGCATTATAAAATAATCATTAATTAATAATATTATAAAATAACCGTTAAATAAAATAAATATTGTTACAAAATAATAATTAAATAATAGCATTATAAAATCATAAATAATAATATTATAAAATCATAAATAATAGCAATATAAAATCATAAATAATAATATTATAAAATCATAAATAATAGCAATATAAAATAATGATTAAATAATATTAGAAAATAATCGTTAAATAAAATAATCAATAAATGCCATTATAAAATGATAATTAAATAATAATATTGTTAAAAAATTAGCATTTAATAAAATTATAATTAAAACAGCAACAAAAATATTTTTTGTTTTCAAAGGCTTTTGAAATCACAATTCCCTCCGGAGACAAGGGCTGCAACAAAAGGATCACGTATACAAACCCCTACCAAGCAAAGAAGAGGTACTCACTCCATACCAACAGGGCGGACCTACTGCAGTTCAAGGAGAACACCTTCCAGGTAACATTTGCTCTCAAAGTGATACTAAAATTTTGTTTTTTTTTTCCTTAAAATAACAAACTTGTCTATTCTTACCTGCTCTGTGTAGTGATTTTACACAGAGCAGTCCAGTTCCTCCTCTTCTCGGGTCCCCCACTGGCACTTCTCCCTCCTGTCAGGTGCCCCCATAACAAACAGCTTGCTATGAGGGCACCCAAGCAGGCTCTTCATGTCGATTCACACACAGAGCTGCAGCTCGGCCCCGCCCCCTCCCTCTCCTTTTTGGCTCAGTGGCTGTGATTGACAGCAGTGGAAGCCAATGGCTCCTGCTGCTGCCTCAGCCTATCAGGAGTGAGAGTCCCCGGAGAACTGAGGCTCTTGTGGATGTCTTTTATCAACAGGGAGCTCAGGTAAGTGTCGGGGGGGAAGGGGGGGAGGGGCTGCTACACGCAGAAGATGTTTACCTTCATACATGGAGACTTTAGAACCACTCAACGTTTTTCTTCCTGATATTTATAATAGTTCTTCTACCCAACTTATCAAATTCAGAGTTTCGTGGAGCTGGACGTGTTATGCTGGAGTTGTATTTATTTCCCAGTACTAGAGGACAGCAGATATCCATGAAATCAAATGTTATTAAAAATATATGAAGACTTCTACATCATAAAACAATAAAGAAGGCTGATATATATATATATATATATATATATATATATATATATATATACACGGCTCAAAAAAATGAAAGGACGACTTTGTAATCAGAGTCTGGCATCAAGTCAATGAAACTCCTGGGATATGGATCTGGTCAGGGAAGTCGCAGAGGGGGGTGGTAATCAGTTTCAGCTGCTTTGGTGTTCATGAAAGTAACAACAGGGGCACTAGATGGGCAACAATGAGACGACCCCCAAAACAGGAATGGTGTTACAGGTGGAGGCCGCTGACATTGTTCTCCCTACTCATCTTTTCTGACTGTTTTTCACTCGTTTTGCATTTGGCTCGGGTCAGTGTCACTACTGGTAGCATGAGGCCATACCTGGACCCTACAGAGGTTGCACAGGCAGTTCAACTCCTCCAGGATGGCACATCAATATTTGCCATTGCCAGAAGGTTCGCTGTGTCTCCCAGCACAGTCTCAAGAGCATGGAGGAGATTCCAGGAGACAGGCAGTTCCTCTAGGAGAGCTGTACAGGGCCGTAGAAGGTCCTTAACCCATCAGCAGGACCGGTATCTGCTCCTTTGTGCAAAGAAGAACAGGATGAGCCCTGCCAGAGCCCTACAAAATGACCTCCAGCAGGCCACTGGTGTGAATGTCTCTGACCAAACAATCAGAAACAGACTTCATGAGGGTGACCTGAGGGCCCGACGTCCTCTAGTGGGCCCTGTGCTCACTGCCCGGCAGCATAGAGCTGGATTGGCATTTGCCATTGAACCCCAGAATTGGCAGGTCCACCACTGGCGCCCTGTGAGAGCAGGTTCCCCCTCACAGATGAGAGCAGGTTCCCCCTGAGCACATGTGACAGACGTGAAAGGGTCTGGAGAAACCGTGGAGAACGTTCTGCTGCCTGTAACATGGTTCAGCATGACCGATTTGGTGGTGGGTCAGTGATGGTCTGTGACATCTCCATGGAGGGACGCACAGACCTCTACAGGCTAGACAATGGCACTCTGACTGCCATTAGGTATGGGGATGAAATCCTTGGACCCATTGTCAGACCCTACGCTGGAGCAGGGGGTCCTGAGTTCCTCCTAGTGCAGTGGGTCCTGGGTTCCTCCTGATGCAGTGAGTTCTGAGTTCCTCCTGGTGCAGTGGATCCTGAGTTCCTCCTGGTGCGGTGGGTCCTGGGTTCCTCCTGATGCAGTGGGTTCTGAGTTCCTCCTGGTGCAGTGGGTTCTGAGTTCCTCCTGGTGCAGTGGATCCTGGGTTCCTCCTGGTGCACGACAATGCCCGGCCTCATGTGTGGAGAGTATGCAGGCAGTTCCTGACCTAAATAAAATAGAACCCCTCTGGGATGTCATGTTTCAGTCCAGCCGACGCCGCCAGGTTGCACCTCAGACTGTCCAGGAGCTCAGTGATGTTCTGGTCCAGATCTGGGAGGAAATACCCCAGGACACCATCCGTGGTCTCATTAGGACCCTCCCCCGATGTTGTCAGGCATGTATATAAGCAGGTGGGGGCCACACAGACTACTGAGGACCATTCTGAGTTGCTGCAATGACATTTCACCAACATGGACTCGCCTGCAGTCTTTGAATTCAGTCCTCTGTAGGTCGATAATTTTCATTTCCATCAAACGATGGGGCGTCCTTACATTCCTTGCCCATCACCCCCGTCCATGTCAGTATAGAGATCCAGCAGAATATTCCTCCCCATTGAGATCTGATGGGTTTTCAAAGTCTTTCTTTCATTTTTTTGAGCTGTGTATATTTATATAAAATAGTTAAGGAAATGCATATTTCCTCCCCTGCTGATGTTGAATGTTCGCCCCTCACACAGAAATGATCGGTCTAACAATGGAATGTTCGCCCCTCACACAGAAATGATCGGTCTAACAATGGAATGTTCGGTGTAACACTGAGAGACAGAATACAACAACAAATTCAGCACAAATGCGTCTAACAAATGATGACTGATCTGCATGTTCATGAGGGAAAGAAGGATTTGATCCCCTTCACAAAACATGACTTAGTACTTGGTGGAAAATCCCTTCTTGGCAATCACAGAGGTCAGACGTTTCCTGGAGTTGGCCACCAGGTTTGCACACATCTCAGGAGGGATTTTGGCCCACTCCTCTTGGCAGATCCTCTCCAAGACGTTTGGCAACTCAAACTTTCAGCTCCCTCCACAGATTTTCCATCGGATGAAGGTCTGGAGACTGGCTAGGCCACTCCAGGACCTTAATGTGCTTCTTCTTGAGCCGCTCCTTTGTTGCCTTGGCCGTGTGTTTTGGGTCATTGTCATGCTGGAACACCCATCCATGACCCATTTTCAATGCCCTGGCTGAGGGAAGAAGGTTCTCACCCAAGATTTGATGGTACATTGCCCCGTCCATCGTCCCTTTGATGTGGTGCAGTTGTCCTGTCCCCTTAGCAGAAAAACATCCCCAAATCAGAATGTTTCCACCACGTTTCACAGTTGGGATGGTGTTCTTGGGGTCATAGGCAGCATTCCTCCTCCAAACACGGCGAGTTGAGTTGATGCCAAAGAGCTGGATTTTGGTCTCCTCTGACCACAACACTTCCCACCAGTCCTCCTCGGCATATTTCAGATGTTCAGTGGCAGACTTCAGACGGGCCTGGACATGTGCTTTCTTGAGCAGAGGGACCTTGCGGGCACTGCAGGATTTCAGTCCTTGTCGGCGTAGTGTGTTACCAATTGTTTTCTTGGTGACTGTGGTCCCAGCTGCCTGGAGATCATTGACAAGATCCTCACGTGTAGTTCTAGGATGATTCCTCACTGTTCTCATGATCATTGACACTCCACGAGGTGAGATCTTGCATGGTGCACCAGACCTAGGGAGACTGACACTTGTTTTGTGTTTCTTCCATTTGTGAATGATTGCACCAACTGTTGTCACCTTCTCACCAAGCTGCTTGGCCATAGTTTGGTAGCCCAGTCCAGCCTTGTGTAGGTCTACCATCTTGTCCCTGACCTCCTTGGACAGCTCTTTGGTCTTTGCCATGGTGGAGAGTTTGGAATCTGATGGTTTGATGGCTCCTGTGGACAGGTGTCTTTTATACAGGTAACACAATGAGATTAGCAGCACTCCCTTTAAGAGACTGCTTCTAATCTCAGCTTGTTACCTGTATGAGAGACACCTGGGAGCCAGAAATCCTGCGGAATGATAGGGGATCAAATCCTTCTTTCCCTCATGAACATGCAGATCAGTCATCATTTGTTAGACGCATTTCTGCTGAATTTGTTGTTGTATTTTGTCTCTCAGTGTTACAGCGAACATTCCATTGTTAGACCGATCATTTCTGTGTGAGGGGCGAACATTCCATTGTTAGACCGATCATTTCTGTGTGAGGGGAGAACATTCCATTGTTAGACCGATCGTTTCTGTGTGAGGGGCGAACATTCCATTGTTAGACCGATCATTTCTGTGTCAGGGGCGAACATTCCATTGTTAGACCGATCATTTCTGTGTGAGGGGAGAACATTCCATTGTTAGACCGATCGTTTCTGTGTGAGGGGCGAACATTCCATTGTTAGACCGATCATTTCTGTGTGAGGGGCGAACATTCCATTGTTAGACCGATCATTTCTGTGTGAGGGGCGAACATTCAACATCAGCCGGGGAGCAAATACGCATTTCCTTCACTATGTGTGTATATAGTGATATATATATTTTTTTTCCCATTTTTTAAAATTATTATTATTATTTAACTTTATTGCTATCACAAGGGGGATAACAAGCATTGGGCAGGTGACAGGTCCTCTTTATGGAGACATCAGGAGCCGAATAGACCCCCCCATGTCTTCCCCACCCTCCAGTGCAGCTAACCAACCACAGATCATGCTTGACTATCTTTAGCCGTGAACCTGGAAGTGATGTAATATATGTTGCTTTCAGGATCATTTCTTGTTTGAAAGATCTCACTGTGGGAGCTTTTTTTGCAGTCTGGGGCTCCCCGGGTGCTGCTGGAAGGGGGGGGAGGGGGGGCACACCTTCAGTCCCCCATAAAATGATTACCCCCTGGATCATTTATCACACTGCCCTCTGCTGGTTCTAAAAAAGAATATCAAGCTGCAGCAGCCCCTGGCATACCTCGCCGTTTATAAACGCACGTTGGCAGACCGGGGGGGGGGGGGGGGTCACACCACAAAGTATATCTCTGAAGCGTCACGCTTCCTTCCTGCAGCCTGTTAATAAATCGCCAATGACTGAGCAGAACGCACGCGCTCCCCGTGCAGCGCCGTAATGAACGTCCTCCTATACCGTGCACCTTCTGCCTCCATACTCCATCTACACAACTTAATGAAGGCGTTGTAATTGCGCGGTGCAGCAGGTCGCCTGTTTTCTGCTCCCGACACTTGTACAGCCAGTTCTCCGTATGGCCGCAGAAGCGTGAGCTAATGAAAGTTCACAGGAAGCCGCGCTGAAAGTACTTAAATCAAGAGCCTGCGCGTGCCTGCTCCATCATTCATGTGCGTTTATTGGAGAGGCGCGCAGCCCCTGGACTTCATCAGACCCCCCCGAGATCACATTCGTGATACTTCCTGCACTCCGGGGGCCGTAGGGACCAATGGCTGAGCTCCTCCCCCTCCTCTCTATACACAAGCGGGATTCTGCTCCAGGGAGGGTTTGCTGATCAGTCAATGAGATGATCTCCTGAACCAGAAGAGCGGAATCATTCATTATGTGCGGCCGGCCTGGACTGCGATCACCGGGAGCCGCGATAATAACCGTCATTAGTTAGGATAATGCTGGGACTGATGAAGCCATTAAAGGGAATGTGGCGTATATTGGGGGAGGGGGAGGTTAGAGCCGCAGAGTCTAACTTAAAGCTGAACTCGCGGCAGACGCAGATTAATTCCCTGAAAAATACAAATTCCTAACTAAGAAAACTAACGGGGCTTTAAAGGCGCCATACCGCGACTTAAATACAGGCGTACCTCGGTTTACGAATTTAATGCGTTCTCCGGGACCTTTCGTATCGCAAAATATTTGTAAACCGAAACGCGGTTTTCCATAGGAATGCATTGAAAACTAATTAATCCGTTCCGGAGGTCAGAAAAATGTAAAAAAAAAAAAATAAAGTATTTTATCTGTTCAAAACTCTGTATAAAGTGCACTTTAAAGGGTTAAATACTGTACAGGGACGTGATTAACCCCTTCCAGTCCGGACACTTTCCTCCCCTTCCAGTCCGGACACCTTCCCCCCCTTCCAGTCCGGACACCTTCCCCCCTTCCAGTCCGGACACTTTCCCCCCCTTCCAGTCCGGACACTTTCCCCCCCTTCCAGTCCGGACACTTTCCTCCCCTTCCAGTCCGGACACTTTCCTCCCCTTCCAGTCCGGACACTTTCACCCCCCTTCCAGTCCGGACACTTTCCCCCCCTTCCAGTCCGGACACTTTCCCCCCCTTCCAGTCCGGACACTTTCCCCCCCTTCCAGTCCGGACACTTTCACCCCCCTTCCAGTCCGGACACTTTCCCCCCCTTCCAGTCCGGACACTTTCACCCCCCTTCCAGTCCGGACACTTTCCCCCCCTTCCAGTCCGGACACTTTCCCCCCTTCCAGTCCGGACTCTTTCCCCCCTTCCAGTCCGGACTCTTTCCCCCTTTCCAGTCCGGACGCTTTCCCCCCCCTTCCAGTCCGGATGCTTTCCCCCCCTTCCAGTCCGGACACTTCCCCCCCCCCCTTCCAGTCCGGACACTTTCCCCCCCTTCCAGTCCGGACACGTTCCCCCCCCCTTCCAGTCCGGACACTTTCCCCCCCTTCCAGTCCGGACATTTTCCCCCCTTCCAGTCCAGGCCAATTTTCAGCTTCCAGCACTATCACACTTTGAATGACAATTGCGCGGTCATGCAACACTGTACCCATATGAATTTTTTTTGCATTTGTTTGATACAGATAAAGTTTTATTTTGGTGGGATTTATTCACCGCTGGGAGTTTTATTTTTTTTGCTATGTAAAAATGTCCAAAAATTTTGAAAAAAGTGTTTTTCCTATAAAATTTTGCAAATAAATAATATTTCATCATAAATCTCGGCCAAAATTTATTCTGTTATCTTTTTAGTAAAAAAAACAAAACAAACCCAAATTATAATTTTTAAACATTGTTTTTACATTTTTATTTTATTTTTTTATATTATTATGTTGTTGTTTTTTTACATACTGTCACCCTAGCAGTACAGTGTCACCATGGTGACATACTTGTGGGGGGTGATGAAGATTAAAGATTGTAAAAGCAATCATTTCTCGTTCTCTCTGGCTGCATTCTTGCAGCCATTGAGAAATACTGTGTGAGCTGTGATTGGTCACAGCTTGTTACATGGTACAAGGCTGTTGTGAATAGCCCTGTACCATGTGATCTCTGTGATCATTTACAGATTTCACACGTAGTAAGCAATGATGTCAGAAGTGACATCTTGCTTACTACTCTGCATGTGATCACTGATTGGCCAATCAGTGATCACATGATCAGGACCTCGCATAGAGGTCCCGTACGACAATCGGTGTTTCACTGTGTCTGGAGGACACAGCGGGCATCGGATCGCAGTGCTGCGCGCTCCCAGGGAGAGCGCACAAGCAGGGGCGGGGAGGCTGTTTATAAACCATCTAACCCTGCACTGCCACCATCCGGCCATTTATATACAACAGCCAGACGGGAGGTGGTTAAATCCGAAAAAACTGACGGGGCTTTAAAATGCACTGCACCGCGAAATAAATACAGGCGTACCTCGGTTTACGAATTTAATGCGTTCTGCTGGACGTTTCGTATTGCGGAAAATTTGTAAACCGAAACGCGGTTTCCCATAGGAATGCATTGAAAACCAATTAATCCGTTCCGGAGGTCAGAAAAATGTAGAAAAAAAAAGTGTTTTATCTGTTCAAAACTCTTTAGAAAGTGCACTTTAAAGGCTTAAAGGGACATGATTAAGAAAAAATTCAGCTGATTTTGCCCTGAAGTCAATGGGAGGCGATTTTTCCTTGAAGTCAATGGGAGGCGATTTTGCCTTGAAGTCAATGGGAGGCGATTTTGCCTTGAAGTCAAAGGGATGCCATTGACTTCAATGCAAAATTGTGTCCCATTGACTTCAATGCAAAAGCACCCCACCTGCTCGGTGTCTAAAAGTGCATGTCCTGGGCGTTGGGTGATGTAAATCGTGCATTCCTGGAGAGGTTAGGTGGGAATACGTTTCATATCCATCAGTCTTGTCAGTCTCATGTTTCAGGCACTGGGGGAAGTCAGAAAAGAGCCTAAGCAGCCCCAGAAATGGAGTGTCACTCTGCAGGGTAAAAGCAATGGGTGGGTGGGGGAGGGGGGGGGGTAGTGATGTAATCCAGGGCTGGGTGCTCAGGAAAAGAGTTAGCGCGGGTACAAGAGCCAACACTCCTTCTCTGGTTTGATTTTTCTTTCAGGTGGGCGCAGGGGAAACCTACACCATCGGCCTTCGATTTGCCCCGAGCGACAGCGGCGGACTGGAAGAAATTCTCATATTTATCAACGACCACGAGGATAAAAACGAGGAGACGTTCTGCGTGAAGGTCAACTACGAACCAACGAGGAGAGCCCTCTGAAGGCTTCCACGGATGTTTCCAGAATTCTGCACATTATTCGACATGAAAAACCCGACTCCGGTCCAAACGTGATCTCCTATAGGGTAGGGGGTGGAAGGGTTGGATTGCTGGTGACACCGTCATACCCTGACACACACGGTGTCACAGGACAAGAGCAGACAGGAGATCAGCGGCCCTCCTAGTAGATTTGAGGTGGAAAGCCTGTCATGGTTTATCGCAGTCTGTCGCAGTGTTTCTCAGCCAGGGGGCAGCCTAGTGTGCCGGATGGGTATCCCTCAGGGGCCAGGAGCCTGGGACCCGGTTGGCCCTGGATTAGGTTTGGACTCTGATGTGGGGAGGGGGGTAACTCTTTGGTGATGGGGGAGGGGGCTCTGATGTGATGGGGAGCCTCTGTAATGGGGGTGCTCTGATGTAATGAAGGTTCCCATACATAGGGGGGATACAGATGTCATGGGGGCTCTTATATATAGGGGGGGCACTGATGTGATGGGGGCTCATATATATATAGGGGGGGCACTGATGTGATGGGGGCTCTTATATATAGGGGGGCACTGATGTGATGGGGGCTCATATATATATAGGGGGGGCACTGATGTGATGGGGGCTCTTATATATAGGGGGGGCACTGATGTGATGGGGGCTCATATATATATAGGGGGGGCACTGATGTGATGGGGGCTCTTATATATAGGGGGGCACTGATGTGATGGGGGCTCATATATATAGGGGGGGCACTGATGTGATGGGGGCTCTTATAGGGGGGGCACTGATGTGATGGGGGCTCTTATAGGGGGGGCACTGATGTGATGGGGGCTGTCATATATGGGGGGGACACTGTGATGGGAACTCTCATATATAGGGGGGACACGGATGTGATGGGGGCTCTCATTTATGGGCGGGGGGGGGCACTGATGTGATGGGGGCTCATATATAGGGGGGCACTGATGTGATTAGGCTCTCATATATATGGGGGGGGACACTGATGTGATGGGGGCTCTTATATATAGGGGGGACTCTGATGTGATGGGGACCTCTGATGTGATGGGGGGCTCATACATAGGGGGACTCCGTTGTGATGGGGGCTCATATATGGGGGGGGCACTGATGTGATGGGGGCTCTTATAAATAGGGGGGGCTCTGAAGTGATGGGGGACCTCTGATGTGATGGGGGACCTCTGATATGATGGGGACACATACATAGGGGGACTCTGATGTGATGGGGGACCACTGATGTGATGGAAGACTCTGATGTGATGGGGGACCACTGATGTGATGGGGGACCCATGATGTGATGGGGGACCCATATATAGGGGGACTCTGATGTGATGGGGGACCACTGATGTGATGGGGGACTCTGATGTGATGGGGGACCACTGATGTGGAGGTAAGATGGTGGTTTCATTGTCCCAGGCTCCGGAGACCTCCAGATTTTTCATTCTGTTAAAGGAGCTGCAAATGAGCACCGGTTGAGAAGCACTGCTCTGCTGTATATCTCTGTGGGGAGGTTTCTCCTCACTTCCTGTCCTGGTGACACCCTGGGTGTCATGCTATGACACCGCTCCAAATTCCCGGGGCCACTCCCGCCTTATAATGAGGATTCAGAAGGTACAACACGGACCGTTTCGAGGATCTATCCCGCTTCCTCAGGGCTCTCTGTCCAAAATTTTTAACAAATGGTAGAATTGTGATTTGAAAAGTACAGGACATGGGGGGGGGGGGTTACTACAACTGGAGCCCTCAGAATCTGGCCAATCAGCTTCTACTTTCAGCTTGTTCAGTGAAGCTTTGACAATAAAACCTGGAAGCTGATTGGCTGCCATGCTGAGCCGCCCCAGATCTCCGCCCATTGTCTGTACATAGAGAAGACCCGCCCAGCTCCTTTTGGATGTAATTTGTATTGTTTGGAATTCTTTTGTTCACGTTTTTGACATATTTATATTATAAATAAAGTTTTATATTGTACAAATTCTATTTATATATTTGTGTGGATTTTGTACTCATTGCTTCCAATAAAGAATTTTTGTTTTTGTGTTTTTTTGTTTCTGATTGTTTCTGTGGGTGACCAGCAATGAATTCCCAACCACTGAAGATTGATCCCGCCCACAACTGACCACGAATCAAATACTGGCCCCTTATAATGGATGGGTTCCAGGCTCCGCCCACCTTCCAAAGTCATGGGGGGGGGGGTGACTCTCTTTGATGGTTTATTCTTTTACTATAGACCCCTGGTGTCCGACTTACAGCCTGGGAGTGGCATGTGGCCCTGTCTGCAGTTTCTGACCGTCCCCTGTATCGCGTCTGCGGTCTCTGACCGTCCCCTGTATCGCGTCTGCGGTCTCTGACCGTCCCCTGTATCGCGTCTGCGGTCTCTGACCGTCCCCTGTATCGCGTCTGCGGTCTCTGACCGTCCCCTGTATCGCGTCTGCGGTCTCTGACCGTCCCCTGTATCGCGTCTGCGGTCTCTGACCGTCCCCTGTATCGCGTCTGCGGTCTCTGACCGTCTCCTGCATCGCGTCTGCGGTCTCTGACCGTCCCCTGCATCGCGTCTGCGGTCTCTGACCGTCCCTGTATCGCGGTCTGCGGTCTCTGACCGTCCCCTGTATCGCCTGCTGCCTCTGACCGTCCCCTGTATCGCCTGCTGCCTCTGACCGTCTCTTGTAGCACGTCTGCAGTCTCTGACCGTCTACTGTAGCACGTCTGCAGTCTCTGACCGTCTACTGTAGCACGTCTGCAGTCTCTGACCGTCTACTGTAGCACG
Organism: Staurois parvus; assembly: GCF_062004578.1. NCBI lineage: Eukaryota > Metazoa > Chordata > Amphibia > Anura > Ranidae > Staurois > Staurois parvus. Next base: position 77,690 of record NW_028319973.1, read on the forward strand.
TCTGCAGTCTCTGACCGTCTACTGTAGCACGTCTGCAGTCTCTGACCGTCTACTGTAGCACGTCTGCAGTCTCTGACCGTCTACTGTAGCACGTCTGCAGTCTCTGACCGTCTACTGTAGCACGTCTGCAGTCTCTGACCGTCTACTGTAGCACGTCTGCAGTCTCTGACCGTCTACTGTAGCACGTCTGCAGTCTCTGACCGTTTACTGTAGCACGTCTGCAGTCTCTGACCGTCCCCTGTATCGCGCCTGCAGTCTCTGACCGTCCCCTGTATCGCCTGCAGCCTCGGATCGTCCCCTGTATCGCCCTGCTGCCTCTGACCGTCTCTTGTATCACGTCTGCAGTCTCTGACCGTCTACTGTAGCACGTCTGCAGTCTCTGACCGTCTACTGTAGCACGTCTGCAGTCTCTGACCGTCTACTGTAGCACGTCTGCAGTCTCTGACCGTTTACTGTAGCACGTCTGCAGTCTCTGACCGTCCCCTGTATCGCGTCTGCAGTCTCTGACCGTCCCCTGTATCGCCTGCAGCCTCTGATCGTCCCCTGTATCACCTGCTGCCTCTGACCGTCTCTTGTAGCACGTCTGCAGTCTCTGACCGTCTCCTGTATCGTGCCTGCAGTCTCTGACCGTCTCCTGTATCGCGCCGCTCTATGCATCCATAAGACACAGCTCTTTCCTGATTGGCTCCCTGACTGTAATTGATAGCACTGGGAGCCAATGGAGGAGAGGGAGACATAGGACAGCTGAGGCTCCTGTGCACATCAAGAGGGGGCTCAGGAGAGTATTGGGGGGGGGGGGGGCTGCGGCACACTGACTATGCATAGAACACATGAAGGTGTAAAAAAAAAACCTTCAGCCTTTACAACCACTGTGACGGTGTGAGTGTGTGTGGGGGCACTAAAAATGTGGCTCAACCTTGCATTGTTACCACCCCCCAACTGCACATCCAGAAGTAGCCTAATGCCTAAAACAACCAGCACCTCTGAAAGCACGCAGCGCCAGCTTACTGGTGTCAAAAGTGTCAGCACAGAATTCTGGGGGCCCGACGTGACAACCGACAGAGCCGGATCCCTTCCACCAGAATGTTTTTAAAAATGTAATAACGAAAAACATCTGTATCAGAAATGGATACAAATAGATACATTGTTGCAACTGGAAGACTTTTCATATAAAATATAATAGTGGACTGGAATTCTTCTTCTGTATTGCTCCCCCGTGTGCTCCCCTGTGTGCTCCCCCGTCTCTGCAAGGGACAGAAGTGATTATGGGGTTAAATGCCGGCCATAGACGGGATGAAAATTGTCCAATTTTTTTTTACCGTTGGTGGTAACGTCGGCCGATCGTACGACCGATTTTTTCTTTTTTAAATGTCCGATTTTCGAGCCGTCTATGGCCTGCATTAGGACTGGCAATTAGTGTTTAGAACCCGCAATCCATCTGTGTAGCCGGGGTCTGTTCTCGGCCAGGACGGACGGGCGACGTTGGTGGGATGACACCGCACAGATACTCGCCCTCGTTGGACATCCGTAGCGGAGATGAGCGCCGCGCACACCGAGGATCCGGCCTCTACCAGCAGAATCCTGAGGACTGGGACACGGACCGCACCTCGGGGACTACATTAGTCCTCTCCTGAATGACGATTTATATCTCGGCTGCCGCTATTAAGACTCTTCTACAGGACGACCTTCAGCTCCTCGGCTGCCATATCGAACCCTCGGCGTGATCGGTCCAATCCTGTCCCACAAGAACATTCTGACACTCAGCCCGTCCAATTAATGCTCCTCAGCCGAGCTTCTGCAATCCCCAGGAGGACGCCAAAATCCTCCGCTGAACCCTTCGGGAGTCCAAAGCTGGAGCTTCACAGCCATCCAGACGTGTGATGGGGGGGGCAGAGATTTGTTCCGTCCCCCTCCAGATCCAATGTTATGGGAATTCAGACTTGCCTTAAGGCGCGTACATACCTTACAGAACATCTGTTGTTTAGTCGAATGTCTGTAGACCCCCCCCTGACCCCCCCAACTCAGCCCTCTGGATCCTACTTATTACCCAGCAAAGCTACAAAAATATGAGAAATCCCTCTAACGGGGGAAACATTATAAAATGATTTTTTTTTAAATTGTAGAAAAATCATAAAATAGTAGAAAATGTATATAAATTAAAGAAGGCATAAAAAGAAAATGTAGAAAAATTATAGAAGAATTCTACAAAAAAAAAAAAAAAAAAAGCAAAACTAAGCTGGTGGTTGGCTGCAAGGCATGTCTCAGGGCGGGCTTTCCTGATGATGACAACGACCGGCCAGGTTTTTATAATGTGTGTGGTAATGGCCACTTGTAGTCACCATCGGAAGGCCATGTGACAAGGTGACAACGCAGGAGTGTAATTAGGAGACGGGGACAGAACGTTGTCACCGCAACACAGACATGCTTGATTACTTTTTTATTACAAAATATTAAAATGTGTTAAAAAATATTGAATGATTGATGTTAAAAATGATTAAGAATAATATTAAAATAATTAGTAATATTAAAAAAATCCCATTGACATATTAACCCCTCCCCGCTCCCTCCTGGGTCCTTACATCGAGGAGGGGAGAAAGGGGACGGACTTCCCACTCATGCAATCGCTGTGATTGGCTGCCCCAGGAGCCTGTCCTGCCGGCTCTCACATAGGATCTGAGACAAGGAGCTTACTGTGACTTGTGCGGAAAGCCTACAGTCCACCAATGGTGAGACCTCGTCTGCCGTGGTGTGTGGGCACTAAGGTCCGCCCTCCTTGACATTGCACATGTGCATTGTGTGGGCACTAAGCTCCGCCCTCCTTGACATCGCACATATGCATTGTGTGGGCACTAAACTCCGCCCTCCTTGACAGCGCACATGTGCATTGTGTGGGCATTAAGGTCCGCCCTCCTTCCCGTCGCACATGTGCATTGTGTGGGCATTAAGGTCCGCCCTCCTTGACAGCGCACATGCGCATTGTGTGGGCATTAAGGTCCGCTCTCCTTCCCGTCGCACATGTGCATTGTGTGGGCATTAAGGTCCGCCCTCCTCGCCGTCACACATGTGTATTGTGTGGACATTAAGGTCCGCCCTCCTCGCCATCACACATGTGCATTGTGTGGGCATTAAGGTCCGCCCTCCTTGACATCGCACATGTGCATTGTGTGGGCATTAAGGTCCGCCCTCCTCGCCGTCACACATGTGTATTGTGTGGACATTAAGGTCCGCCCTCCTCGCCATCACACATGTGCATTGTGTGGGCATTAAGGTCCGCCCTCCTTGACATCGCACATGTGCATTGTGTGGGCATTAAGGTCCGCCCTCCTTCCTGTCGCACATGTGCATTGTGCGGGCATTAAGGTCCGCCCTCCTTGCTGTCGCACATGTGCATTGTGTGGACATTAAGGTCCGCCCTCCTTCCCGTCGCACATGTGCATTGTGTGGGCATTAAAGTCCGCCCTCCTTCCCGTCGCACATGTGCATTGTGTGGGCATTAAGGTCCACCCTCCTTCCCGTCGCACATGTGCATTGTGTGGGCATTAAGGTCCGCCCTCCTTGACAGCGCACATGTGCATTCTGTGGGCATTAAGGTCCGCCCTCCTTCCCATCGCAGATGTGCATTGTGTGGGCATTAAGGTCCGCCCTCTCCGCCGTCGAACATGTGCATTGTGTGGGTGCTAAGGTCCGCCCTCCCCGCCGTCGCACATGTGCATTGTGTGGGCATTAAGGTCCGCCCTCCTCGCCGTCGCACATGTGCATTGTGTGGGCATTAAGGTCCGCCCTCCTTGCCGTCGCACATGTGCATTGTGTGAGCATTAAGGTCCGCCCTCCTTGCCGTCGCACATGTGCATTGTGTGGGCATTAAGGTCCGCCCTCCTTGCCGTCGCACATGTGCAGCTTCTATGAGATTTCATTGGTCAGGTTCTTCTATACTGTAAGTCCCGGTCACACTGGATGTGAATTGGCATGTGATTTTGCATGCCATGTGACTTATAAATCGCATGCCAAGTCGCACCCTATTGTCCGCAATCACAGCGGTCATATCGGCGCGGTTCTGACTTGGTCGGATCCGCACTGATTTCTAAAGTAGTTCGTGGGCTACTATTGGTGCGATTTTCATAGATCTCCGTGTCAGATGTCTTGCAAGTCGCACCTGAAATCGGCAAGTCACCCGACTTCACTACAAGTCGCACGATTTCAAAGTGGGTTTGCTGTGACCGGGGGGTGTGAGCATCGCTCTCGCCGGGTCTCCAAAGGTGACGCCGCTGCGGGCAGAGTAACGCGCAGAGCGTCAACTATTTCCATGGCAACCATTTGAATTCCTCAGTCAATCAATTAGATCACAAGCCACTTAATCAGCGCGGAGTTAATGAGCGGAGCTGCGTCAGCCACGTGTACAGCCGCTATCCATGGAATGTCTGCAATCCCCCCCTAGAGACGGAGATCCGGCTTCCAATATCCATTCAATGCTTTCCTCCAAAAGTCGATGCAAATCGAACCATTCCCAGAGCGTCTTCCTCCATACCGGCGGAACACGGCCAACCCTCCCCCGCCGCACGGCGCCTGCCAGGTTTTACTTTCCAAGACGGGAAAAGAGAATACCTTGCGGTAAGGGACGCCCCGCCATACAATGATCGTTCCTCCAAAGTGTCAGATCAGAAATCAGATCCATCCCCCCTCCCCCGCTAGAATAGCCACCCCCCCCTCGGACCCCCATTACCTACAAATACATCCTACAGCATTACATCCAATGGCTTTGGTTCTGGATGTGTCCTGAGGAGCGACAAATGCAAACGTTTATGTCACATAGAGATATCTCTGAAACATTTATTGGTTAAAAGCATCAAATGCAGCCGACACGTCGCAGGGAAACGCCTCCCCTTCCTCAGGGCGTGGCCAGTGGGTGCTATAGAGTCACAGAGGAAGGCCAAGGAGGACCTACAGTATGTGATCTCTCAATCCGCATGGACTCTGATTACTCCTTGTGCTGCCATCAGTAGGAAATAGGATGGTCAGAGACTGCGGACACAGTACAGGAGACGGTCAGAGACTGCAGACACAGTACAGGAGATGACCAGAGACTGCGGACACAGTACAGGAGATGATCAGAGACTGCGGACACAGTACAGGAGATGACCAGAGACTGCAGACACAGTGCAGGAGATGACCAGAGACTGCGGACACAGTACAGGAGATGGTCAGAGACTGCGGACACAGTACAGGAGATGGTCAGAGACTGCGGACACAGTACAGGGGATGACCAGAGACTGCGGACACAGTACAGGGGATGACCAGAGACTGCGGACATAGTACAGGAGATGACCAGAGACTGCGGACACAGTACAGGAGATGACCAGAGACTGCGGACACAGTACAGGGGATGACCAGAGACTGCGGACACAGTACAGGAGATGGTCAGAGACTGCGGACACAGTACAGGAGATGGTCAGAGACTGCGGACACAGTACAGGAGATGGTCAGAGACTGCGGACACAGTACAGGAGATGACCAGAGACTGCGGACACAGTACAGGGGATGACCAGAGACTGCGGACACAGTACAGGAGATGGTCAGAGACTGCGGACACAGTACAGGAGATGGTCAGAGACTGCGGACACAGTACAGGAGATGGTCAGAGACTGCGGACACAGTACAGGAGATGACCAGAGACTGCGGACACAGTACAGGAGACGGTCAGAGACTGCGGACACAGTACAGGAGATGGTCAGAGACTGCGGACATAGTACAGGAGACGGTCAGAGACTGCGGACACAGTACAGGAGATGGTCAGAGACTGCGGACATAGTACAGGAGATGACCAGAGACTGCGGACACAGTACAGGGGATGACCAGAGACTGCGGACATAGTACAGGAGATGGTCAGAGACTGCGGACATAGTACAGGAGATGACCAGAGACTGCGGACACAGTACAGGAGATGGTCAGAGACTGCGGACACAGTACAGAAGATGACCAGAGACTGCGGACACAGTACAGGAGACGGTCAGAGACTGCGGACACAGTACAGGAGATGGTCAGAGACTGCGGACACAGTACAGGAGATGGTCAGAGACTGCGGACATAGTACAGGAGACGGTCAGAGACTGCGGACACAGTACAGGAGATGGTCAGAGACTGCGGACATAGTACAGGAGATGACCAGAGACTGCGGACACAGTACAGGAGATGACCAGAGACTGCGGACATAGTACAGGGGATGACCAGAGACTGCGGACAGTACAGGAGATGACCAGAGACTGCGGACATAGTACAGGAGATGACCAGAGACTGCGGACATAGTACAAGGAATGACCAGAGACTGCGGACACAGTACAGGAGATGACCAGAGACTGCGGACATAGTACAGGAGATGACCAGAGACTGCGGACACAGTACAGGGGATGACCAGAGACTGCGGACACAGTACAGGGGATGACCAGAGACTGCGGACATAGTACAGGAGATGACCAGAGACTGCGGACAGTACAGGAGATGACCAGAGACTGCGGACACAGTACAGGAGATGACCAGAGACTGCGGACACAGTACAGGAGATGACCAGAGACTGCGGACAGTACAGGGATGACCAGAGACTGCGGACAGTACAGGAGATGACCAGAGACTGCGGACATAGTACAGGAGATGACCAGAGACTGCAGACATAGTACAGGAGATGACCAGAGACTGCGGACACAGTACAGGAGATGACCAGAGACTGCGGACACAGTACAGGAGATGACCAGAGACTGCAGACATAGTACAGGAGATGACCAGAGACTGCGGACACAGTACAGGGGATGACCAGAGACTGCGGACACAGTACAGGGATGACCAGAGACTGCGGACACAGTACAGGGATGACCAGAGACTGCGGACACAGTACAGGAGATGACCAGAGACTGCGGACACAGTACAGGAGATGACCAGAGACTGCGGACACAGTACAGGAGATGACCAGAGACTGCGGACACAGTACAGGGGATGACCAGAGACTGCGGACACAGTACAGGGATGACCAGAGACTGCGGACACAGTACAGGGATGACCAGAGACTGCGGACACAGTACAGGAGATGACCAGAGACTGCGGACACAGTACAGGAGATGACCAGAGACTGCGGACACAGTACAGGAGATGACCAGAGACTGCGGACACAGTACAGGGGATGACCAGAGACTGCGGACACAGTACAGGAGATGACCAGAGACTGCGGACACAGTACAGGGGATGACCAGAGACTGCGGACACAGTACAGGGGATGACCAGAGACTGCGGACACAGTACAGGAGATGACCAGAGACTGCGGACAGTACAGGAATCCATCACACGCCCAGGCAGGAGGAATCCCTGGGTGACGCAACCATCTCAGGGCGGATCACCAGCCGACACGCCCAGCAGGGAAGCAGCTGAGGAGTTATTTATTACGGGCACCAACAATGTGGGGGGCAATCCACAGGGAGAGGATGCAAACTCCATGCAGACATTGTCCTGGTTAGGATTGGAGCCAAGGACCCCCGTGCTGCACATAGTTACAGGCAAACTCCATGCTGAACGTCTCTTTATATCGGAAGGTCGCTCTCCCGGCCAGAAGTGAATATTTGAGATCCTTATCCTGGTAATATCAGTGGATGGGAAGGAGATCGGAGTCATGTGTCCATTCCATACATTATTATAGGCTGGATGATGTCATCACTGGGTCTCTGTGCTTCTCTATGCAATGCAGGCAGATCACAGCTGGTGGAAGGGGCTGGCATGGCTTATGCCTCAGAATTCCTCTCAAGAGCCCTCAGTCCATGTAAGCAGTGGGCCGGTTCCTGGGAGGAGTTATGCAAATACCAAAAATCAGCTCCCTCACATTGCCCCTTAATACAATCAGCACCCCACCCCCCACATTGCACCCTAATACACTCAGCACCCCCCACATTGCACCCCAATACACTCAGCGCCCCCCACATTGCACCCTAATACACTCAGCTCCCCCCAACTTGCACCCCAATACACTCAGCGCCCCCCACATTGCACCCGAATACACTCAGCGCCCCCCACATTGCACCCTAATACACTCAGCGCCCCCCCACATTGCACCCCAATACACTCAGCACCCCCCAAATTGCACCCTAATACACTCAGCACCCCCACATTGCACCCCAATACACTCAGCACCCCCCACATTGCACCCTAATACACACAGCACCCCCACATTGCACCCCAATACACTCAGCACCCCCCACATTGCACCCTAATACACTCAGCACCCCCACATTGCACCCCAATACACTCAGCACCCCCCACATTGCACCCCAATACACTCAGCGCCCCCCACATTGCACCCCAATACACTCAGCGCCCCCCACATTGCACTCCAATACACTCAGCGCCCCCCACATTGCACCCCAATACACTCAGCGCCCCCCACATTGCACCCCAATACACTCAGCGCCCCCCACATTGCACCCCAATACACTCAGCGCCCCCCACATTGCACCCCAATACACTCAGCACCCCCACATTGCACCCCAATACACTCAGCACCCCCCACATTGCACCCCAATACACTCAGCACCCCCCACATTGCACCCTAATACACTCAGCACCCCCCACATTGCACCCCAATACACTCAGCACCCCCCACATTGCACCCTAATACACACAGCACCCATACATTGCACCCCAATACACTCAGCGCCCCCCACATTGCACCCCAATACACTCAGCGCCCCCCACATTGCACCCCAATACACTCAGCGCCCCCCACATTGCACTCCAATACACTCAGCGCCCCCCACATTGCACCCCAATACACTCAGCGCCCCCCACATTGCACCCCAATACACTCAGCACCCCCCACATTGCACCCTAATACACTCAGCACCCCCCACATTGCACCCTAATACACACAGCACCAGGGTGGATAAAAATCAATGATTTTTTTAAAAAAATCAGATTTTTTTTTATTTAAATCGGATTTTTTTAAAATAAAATGCTTTTTGAAGAACATATATTACCACCCAAAGGTTATTCCGTCATGAAATAAAGATTAGTTTTGTAATGATGTAGAATGAGGCTGTTATGTTTGGTACATAAATCCCATGAATCCATTCACAATGTCAGCCCCTCCCTCCTCAGAATGTCAGCCCCTCCCTCCTCAGAATGTCAGCCCCTCCCTCCTCACACTGTCAGCCCCTCCCTCCTCACACTGTCAGCCCCTCCCTCCTCACACTGTCAGCCCCTCCCTCCTCACACTGTCAGCCCCTCCCTCCTCCCTGTTTGGTACATAAATCCCATGAATCCATTCACAATGTCAGCCCCTCCCTCCTCAGAATGTCAGCCCCTCCCTCCTCAGAATGTCAGCCCCTCCCTCCTCAGACTGTCAGCCCCTCCCTCCTCACAATGCCAGCCCCTCCCTCCTCACACTGTCAACCCCTCCCTCCTCACAATGTCAGCCCCTCCCTCCTCACACTGTCAGCCCCTCCCTCCTCACAATGTCAGCCCCTCCCTCCTCACACTGTCAGCCCCTCCCTCCTCACACTGTCAGCCCCTCCCTCCTCCCTGTTTGGTACATAAATCCCATGAATCCATTCACAATGTCGCTCTCCAGAGGTGTCTGTAGGATTATTGGGCAGTTTCTCTGCCTACAAGATATGATCACAGATGTCGGTTTACTTTGCAGTTATAAAACTGACTGACTCAGCGGAGATCACATGACTCTTCACAGCAACAATGTTATAACATGAACAGAGCTAAGAAAGACCTTCATCCTAACTTCTACACACCTATGAATACAGAATCAGCCCCTTCAGTGCCAAGGTGCAAGAAGTTCAGTGAATAGAAGAGAAACAATATTTCTCTGATTGTTTGGAGTGGAATAGATCTGCACAAGAAGAAAGTGAATCTAAGTGTGAGGAGGGAGGGGCCGACAGTGCGAGGAGGGAGGGGCCGACAGTGCGAGGAGGGAGGGGCCGACAGTGCGAGGAGGGAGGGGCCGACAGTGCGAGGAGGGAGGGGCCGACAGTGCGAGGAGGGAGGGGCCGACAGTCCACGTTTCTTACAATATATATATTTTGTTTAGCCAAATTAGTTACCAATCACGGATGTTTAAGCGAATCACAGACGCTGGAATGTTGTTGTTTCAGATGAATAAATCTATTTACATTGTTATTATTAAGGTGATGATTATATTTCTCCTTCCGTAGTAACAGAAAAGTTGTCCAAATCTGAATGATTAACCTATTAAACTGGGGAGAAAAAAACTATGAAAAGTTATTGTTCTAAAAATCTTCATATTAAAGTTATACCAGAAGAATTAGTCTTTATGTAGAAAACTAGGATTTACATCAAATCCACCCGGCACAGCGCCCCCACATTGCACCCCAATACACTCAGCGCCCCCCACATTGCACCCTAATACACTCAGCGCCCCCCACATTGCACCCTAATACACTCAGCACCCCCCACATTGCACCCCAATACACTCAGCGCCCCCCCACATTGCACCCTAATACACTCAGCGCCCCCCACATTGCACCCTAATACACTCAGCGCCCCCCACATTGCACCCTAATACACTCAGCGCCCCCCACATTGTACACCAATACACTCAGCGCCCCCCACATTGCACCCCAATACACTCAGCGCCCCCCACATTGCACCCCAATACACTCAGCGCCCCCCACATTGCACCCCAATACACTCAGCGCCCCCCCACATTGCACCCCAATACACTCAGCACCCCCCACATTGCACCCTAATACACTCAGCACCCCCCACATCGCACCCAAATACACTCAGCACCCCCCACATCGCACCCAAATACACTCAGCGCCCCCCACATTGCACCCTAATACACTCAGCGCCCCCCACATCGCACCCAAATACACTCAGCGCCCCCCACATCGCACCCAAATACACTCAGCGCCCCCCACATCGTACACCAATACACACAGCTCCCCCACATTGCACCCCAATACACTCAGCACCCCCCACATCGCACCCCAATACACTCAGCACCCCCCACATCGCACCCCAATACACTCAGCACCCCCCACATTGCACCCCAATACACACAGCTCCCCCACATTGCACCCCAATACACTCAGCACCCCCCACATTGCACCCCAATACACTCAGCGCCCCCCACATTGTACACCAATACACTCAGCACCCCCCACATTGCACCCCAATACACTCAGCGCCCCCACATTGCACCCCAATAAACTCTGCAACCCCACATTACACCCCAATGCACTACTTACACCCCACTCAGCGGTGCCCTCAGCGGGTTGAAGTCGATAAAAGAAAAATAGCGGCCTATCATTGGCTGCTTGAGGACGGGTACACTTCCAGCCAATCAGAACCGCGCTCATGCCTCCCAACGGTTCACTTCCTGCAGAACAGCCCCGCCCCTGACCATGATCGGCGCCCCGCCTCCGTGACTGCCTGGTCTCCGTGGCAACGAGATCCGCTCAACCGCTCAGGTGACTGACTAGGCCGCAGATGTCTGGGAGCTGCGACACTGCTGTGAGGGCCCCTCCGTCATGCCCCCTGGGCCCCTATAATCTCCCCTTGGGGCCCCCTTTGCCGTCCCCCCTTCCCTGGGGCCCCCTCTGTCGTCCTCCCCCCTTGGGCCCCCTTTGTTCTCCGTCTGGGGCCCCCCTGTCATTGTCCTCCTCCCTGGGGCCCCCTCTGTCGTTGTCCTCCCCCCTGGGGCCCCGTCTGTCATTGTCCTCCCCCCTGGGGCCCCCTCTGTCGTCGACCTTTACCTCGGGCCCCCTCTGTCGTCCCCCCTTCCCTGTGGCCCCCTCTGTTGTCCCCCACCTGGGGCCCCCTCTTTCATCGCCCCCCCCCGGAACCCTTCTTTCGTCACCCCTGCTGTTGTCCTTACCCCTGGGGCCCCCTCTGTCATTGTCCTCCCCCTTTGGGCCCCCTCTGTCATTGTCCTCACCCCTGGGGCCCCTTATGTCATTGTCCTCGCCCCTGGGGCCCCCTCTGTCATTGTTCTCCCCCTTGGGGCCCCCTCTGTCATTGTCCTCCCCCTTGGGGCCCCCTCTGTCATTGTCCTCCCCCTTGGGGCCCCCTCTGTCATTGTCCTCCCCCTTGGGGCCCCCTCTGTCATTGTCCTCCCCCTTGGGGCCCCCTCTGTCATTGTCCTCCCCCTTGGGGCCCCCTCTGTAACCATTTTTGCCTTTTTTTTTACAGCTTCACGGACCAACACTGAGACCTGCCTGATCCATCACCATGGCAACCAGTGACAGCCCGACATCCCAGCCGCCTGTACAGAGGGTCACCCTTCCCCCTCCCAGGTAGTGAGATCCCCCATCTGATTGTGTATGTAGATATGAGGACAAAGCTTTGTTTTCGGTTTTTGTTCCTCGATTTCCCTTCACTTCCTGTCCTGCCGACACCCCAGGAAGTGAGAGGATATGTTGGCACTGGGAGGTAAATCCCTCCTAGTCCTGGTTCACATCTATGTGTTCTCCGGTGCGTTTCTCCTTTTTTTTTTTACGTGCATTTCTGGTGTGTTTTTAATACCTTTTTTAATGCGTTTTGCGTCTTTGAGAGGCGTCTGTTGTCTTGCTGGAGAAAGCAGCAAAAAAAAAGGCAGCAAAAAAACGCAAGCGCTTCATTTTTGATGCGTTTCCATTGAAGTCTGTTTAAACAAAAACGCAATCTGCTGCAAGAAAAAAAAAAAAAAAAGTCGCCGACCCGTTCCAACAAAAAAACCGCGCCATTGTAAAACGCAAAGACATGAACGTGACCCGTAGGAAACCGTGTAAACGGACTGCAGCGTGTCTGCAAAACGCATATGTGTGACGCTCGCCTTAGGCCCGCTTCGCAGCGTCAGGTCACGTGATTCGCACGGGAACCGCGCTGCAAAATCGCATCTGACTGCGCGGTGAGATTCGAGACGAACGTTTTGCATGGTTCAAATCACACCGAATCCCCTCAAAAATAGGTGCAGGACCCTTTTTTTTTTTTTTTTCTCTTTTTTCTTTGCCTCACTGGAGTCGGATCGCGTGGATGTTCACACGCATGCGATCCAATTCAGGTGATCTGCTTTTGGGGTGTCGTTCGTTTTGACACCCACAGCAGGTCGCATGAACACGGTGAGATTGGTGTGCGGGAAACATTGCGATTTCTGTGCGTTTCCCGCGTCGCGTCTGTGTGATCCGGGCCCTCGACGTGTACAATCCGCTCCGGGTTTTGCAGTTTCTGCTTTATGACAACAGTAACATTTGGGTGTCGTGGATGCACTTCAGAATGTTGTCACTCCTCTGGAATATGATTGTGTCGCTGGAGGCGGGCACTGAGGACGCGGTATATATACCGGACACCCGGGGGGGGCAGGCTGAGACTTTTTTTTTTTTTTTGGGGGGGGTGGAAGGAGCAACCATGAGTAGCAACGATGGAATCCGCCCACTGCACTGTCAATCACAAGGCAGATGGAGCCAATGGGGACCCAACTAGCGACAAGAGTTCCCCTTCAGGCTCCGCCCACTGTCAAGTTCAACATCACATCCCTGGTTGCTAAGACGATGGCAGCCCATTTCCTTAGCGACCATTGGAGCCATACACAAAACGCCATGATAAAAGGCGGAGTTCAACTGTTCTAGAAAATAGTATGTAAAGATATGGGGCCCCCGAGATATATTAGGATAGGGGCCCCGGTAGATGTTGTGACCAGGGGCCCCGGTAGGTATTACGATAAGGGCCCCAAAAGATATTAAGATGGACCCCAATAGATGTTAAGACAAGGGCTCTATTACATATTAAGACCAGGGGCCCCAATAGATATTAGGATATGGGGCCCCAGTAGATCTTAAGACGGGACTCCGGTTGATGTCAGGATGGGGGCCCCAATAGATATTAGGATATGGGGCCCCAGTAGATCTTAAGACGGGACTCCGGTTGATGTTAGGATGGGGGCCCCAATAGATATTAGGATGGGGGCCCCACTATTTACTACTGGTCTGTGCAGCTTTATGGCTCACTGACAGGATTACAGGAGTAAGAACCAACAATTTCCACATCTCTAATATATCAACAAGATGGGACGGGATGTGGGGGGGGGGGGCTAACTGGGAGTTTTTCGGCCAGGCTCTTCCAGGGGCCCAAACAGTGTACAGGTCTGACAGTAACAAGTCACATTGCTGAACCGATTTGTAACCCCCCATCTGTACAGACTTATTTTCTGGGAAAGGACGTTACCTACAGGTTCCCCCCCGCTGACTCCCTTCCAGTGTCTCTGTCTGCACTCCGCTGTTTACTGTGTAGCCATAGCACCAGAGAACATGAAATAAAAACACGGGACCCCAACCGACAAGGGCCCTAGTGCATATTAAGACCGGGGGCCCCAGTAGATTTTCAGACCGGGGGCCCCGGTAGATTTTCAGACCGGGGGCCCCGGTAGATTTTCAGACCGGGGGCCCCGGTAGATTTTCAGACCGGGGGCCCCGGTAGATTTTCAGACCGGGGGCCCCGGTAGATTTTCAGACCGGGGGCCCCGGTAGATTTTCAGACCGGGGGCCCCAGTAGATATTAAGACCGGGGGCCCCAGTAGAGATTTAGATATGGAGCCCCAGTAGATGTTAGTATAAGGGCCTCAAAAGATAGTAAAAACGGGACCCAATAGATCTTAAGACGGGACCCCAGTAGATAAGACCAGGGGCCCCGGTAGATATTAGGATGGGGGCCCCACTATGCACTAGGGGTCTGTGCAGCTTTATGGCTCACTGACAGGATTACAGGCGTAAGAACTAACAATTTCCACATCTCTATCCTATCAGCAAGATGGGACTTGTGGGGTGGGGGGTGGGGGGTGGGGGGGGGGGGTGCTAACTGGGATTTTTTCAGCCAGGCTTCCAGGGGCTCAAACAGTGTACAGGTCTGACAGTAACAAGTCACATTGCTGAACCGATTTGTAACCCCCCCCCCCCCCCCCGACCTGTACAGACTATTTTCTGGGAAAGGCCATTGCCTACATCCCCCCCGGCCCCCCAATGCTGTCTGTACACCGACTCCCCTCCAGTGTCTGTCTGCACTCCTCTGTATACTTTTTTGAACTCTGTGTAGCCATAGCAACAGGGAACATGAACACGTAGGAACAACCCGGATCTGTTGTGTGTGTCAGAACCTCTGCCGGGACGGTCACACGGCTTACATGAATCTGTCACATGACATGTTAAAGGGACCATACCACCGAAAAACGCTTCATTAAACCCCCCCCCCCCCCCCCAATGTCTATTGATATGCCCACAGAATACAATGTAATCCTCTGGCTTTCTGTTTGCATGAAAACGTGACACCATACCGATTTCAGAGGTACGCTCCTTACACAGATTAGCCACACCCAGTTTTTGCTGCACCACCGCCATATAACGGGTGTCCCGTGTCTGGTATGTGATTGTAATCTGTGTACCCCCCCCCCCCCCCGGGGGTTGTATTACTGTCTCCTCGGGTGTAACTGAGGAGACAGTAATACATGCCAGTTTAAAGTTCACCATACACCATACAATCTGATTGTACAATCTCCTGTAGATCTGCCATCAGCTCTGTAGTGCAATGGCCCGCCACACTGATTGGACAGATCAGGCATGTCCTCATATTACATAGTTTTGGTAAAGTGATTGTACAATCAGATTGTATAGTGTATCGGGCTTCAAAAAACACCACAAATGCAGCTGTGTAGTCCCTCATTGGCCCCTGCACACAGCTGTATAGTCTCTCATTGGCCCCTGCACACAGCTGTGTAGTCCCTCATTGGCCCCTGCACACAGCTGTGTAGTCCCTCATTGGCCCCTGCACACAGCTGTGTAGTCCCTCATTGGCCCCTGCACACAGCTGTGTAGTCTCTCATTGGCCCCTGCACACAGCTGTGTAGTCCATCATTGGCCCCTGCACACAGCTGTGTAGTTCCTCATTGGCCCGTGCACACAGCTGTGTAGTCTCTCATTGGCCCCTGCACACAGCTGTGTAGTCCCTCATTGGCCCCTGCACACAGCTGTGTAGTCCCTCATTGGCCCCTGCACACAGCTGTGTAGTCCCTCATTGGCCCCTGCACACAGCTGTGTAGTCCCTCATTGGCCCCTGCACACAGCTGTGTAGTCTCTCATTGGCCCCTGCACACAGCTGTGTAGTCCCTCATTGGCCCGTGCACACAGCTGTGTAGTCTCTCATTGGCCCCTGCACACAGCTGTGTAGTCTCTCATTGGCCCCTGCACACAGCTGTGTAGTCCCTCATTGGCCCCTGCACACAGCTGTGTAGTCTCTCATTGGCCCCTGCACACAGCTGTGTAGTCTCTCATTGGCCCCTGCACACAGCTGTGTAGTCCTTCATTGGCCCCTGCACACAGCTGTGTAGTCCTTCATTGGCCCCTGCACACAGCTGTGTAGTCCTTCATTGGCCCCTGCACACAGCTGTGTAGTCTCTCATTGGCCCCTGCACACAGCTGTGTAGTCCCTCATTGGCCCCTGCACACAGCTGTGTGAAGATCAGTAAACGCAGAATGCGATCTGATGTGTAGGACGCTTGGCGACGTCATGGAGACGATGTCTGTATCCTAGCAACAGGGCCACATACGCCGTCATGCTGTACACATGTAACCGTCACTCATACATCACATGGAGAACTTTTTATGCTGAATCTCGATGTCTACTTCTTCCTGGCAGGGTCCTGCGTACTCCTCGTCATCCTTACCCGGGTCTGCCAGGACATGTCAGTACACATCATGGTACTCCAGGGGTTAACGTGAGCTGAAGGCTGCACATGTCACCTCCTCATTGCTTGTTTACCCCGTAAATGTCCAGCCGCTTCATCCCTCCCACACTCCCGGGGCCCCACACTCCCGGGGCCCCACACTCCCGGGGTCCCACACTCCCGGGGCCCCACACTCCCGGGGTCCCACACCCCCAGGGCGGCTGCTATGACCCTTCAATCGGTTCGGGGAGGGGGTAGAAGTTTTCAGCATTGCAGACACAGAGGACTCTCACCCCCAGTACTGACAGTACAGCCGCAACCTGGACTACACCATGATGGCTGCCTGCAGGGGGGGGGGGACACTGCACCCAGACCACCAACCCCCCCATGTAAGAGAACCACATGTAGTCATTACATGACTGGGAGTCGCTCCATGGGAGGAGTCGTCGTACATACCCCCCCAAACCCCCCCACCCCGAGAGTTGCTCCTTGGGTCATCCCCAACCCCCCCCCCCCCCCCCCAGGGAGTCACTCCTTATATTCGGGTCCCCTTGGGAGTCGATCCTTACATCGGGGTCCCCCTTGGAGTTGCTCCTTACATCGGGGTCCCCCTGGGAGTCGCTCCTTACATCGGGGTCCCCCTGGGAGTCACTCCTTACATCGGGGTCCCCCATCAGAGTCGCTCCTTACATCGGGGTCCCCCTGGCAGTTGCTCCTTACATCGGGGTCCCCCTGGCAGTTGCTCCTTACATCGGGGTCCCCCTGGCAGTTGCTCCTTACATCGGGGTCCCCCTGGCAGTTGCTCCTTACATCGGGGTCCCCCATCAGAGTCGCTCCTTACATCGGGGTCCCCCTGGGAGTCGCTCCTTACATCGGGGTCCCCCTGGGAGTCGCTCCTTACATCGGGGTCCCCCTGGGAGTCGCTCCTTACATCGGGGTCCCCCTGGGAGTTGCTCCTTACATCGGGGTCCCCCTGGCAGTTGCTCCTTACATCGGGGTCCCCCTGGCAGTTGCTCCTTACATCGGGGTCCCCCATCAGAGTCGCTCCTTACATCGGGGTCCCCCTGGGAGTCGCTCCTTACATCGGGGTCCCCCTGGGAGTCGCTCCTTACATCGGGGTCCCCCTGGGAGTCGCTCCTTACATCGGGGTCCCCCATCAGAGTTGCTCCTTACATCGGGGTCCCCCTGGGAGTTGCTCCTTACATCGGGGTCCCCCTGGGAGTCGCTCCATATATCACAGTCCCCCTGGGAGTCGCTCCTTACATCGGGGTCCCCCTGGGAGTCGCTCCTTACATCGGGGTCCCCCATCAGAGTTGCTCCTTACATCGGGGTCCCCCATCAGAGTTGCTCCTTACATCGGGGTCCCCCTGGGAGTCGCTCCTTACATCGGTGTCCCCCTGGGAGTCGCTCCATATATCACAGTCCCCCTGGGAGTCGTTGCTTACAGCAGGGTCCCCATCGGTGTCCCATTTTTCATCACTTGTCCCTATTCTGGTCGCTCCTTTGGTCGTCCTGTGGAGGTTCGGGCCCTATAACAGTCAGTCCTCAATAAGAGTCCCAAGGCTCCTGCACATCGTCCTGCTTTATAAAAGAGACCTTCCTACACTGGAGTCCCTATTTCCATGGCTGGTCCCCTCTGTCTGTCATGGAGGTCCTATACCAAGGTCCCTGCTGTCATGGCTGGTCCCCTCTGTTCATCGCAGTCCATTACCGGGGTCCCTGCTGTCATGGTTGGGGCCCCATTCAGGCTGTCCATCACAGTCCCATACCTGGGTCCCTGCTGTCATGGTTGGGGCCCCATTCAGGCTGTCCATCACAGTCCATTACCTGGGTCCCTGCTGTCATGGTTGGGGCCCCATTCAGGCTGTCCATCACAGTCCCATACCTGGGTCCCTTCTGTCATGGTCGGGGCCCCATTCAGGCTGTCCATCACAGTCCCATACCTGGGTCCCTGCTGTCATGGTTGGGGCCCCATTCAGGCTGTCCATCACAGTCCCATACCTGGGTCCCTGCTGTCATGGCTGGTCCCCTCTCAGTCCGTCCATCACAGTCCCATACCTGGGTCCCTGCTGTCATGGCTGGTCCCCTCTCAGTCCGTCCATGTCGGCCCTATACCAGGGTCCCCGCTAGTCTCCTCTCACTCAGTCCATGGCGGTCTCTAGCAGGTTCCCTGTTCTCATTGCCGGTCCCCTCTCAGTATTTGTTTTCAGCGATCCAAGGTCACTCCACTGCTGGAAGGTTTCACTAAAAGTTTGTCAATCACCCCCCCCCCCCTCCCCCCACCCCCCCCGCCCGCCGCTCTCTGACAATGATTCATATTTCATTCACAGGACATAACCTTCACACAATGATATTTGCAGAGTAATAGGTTTCTCGGCGGGTTGTAACCGCCACGGCGCACAAATCACTGACTTTTATCAGAGCGCCAGGTCTATGCCGGAGACTACAAACTCTACAGATCAGCCATTTCCTCTACGGTGACATCCGAGGGAGATAGATAGGGAGCTCCGAGGATACATGGTGACAACGCTGATACATTGGTGACAACGCTGATACATTGGTGACAACGCTGATACATTGGTGACAACGCTGATACGTAGTGATACATGGTGACAACGCTGATACATGGTGACAACGCTGATACATGGTGACAACGCTGATACATTGGTGACAACGCTGATACATTGGTGACAACGCTGATACGTAGTGATACATGGTGACAACGCTGATACATGGTGACAACGCTGATACGTAGTGATACATGGTGACAACGCTGATACATAGTGATACATGGTGACAACACTGATACATTGATACGTAGTGACAACACTGATACATGGTGACAACGCTGATACATGGTGACAACGCTGATACATGGTGACAACGCTGATACATGGTGACAACGCTGATACATGGTGACAACGCTGATACATTGATACATGGTGATACATAGTGACAACACTGATACATTGATACATGGTGATACATAGTGACAACACTGATACATTGATACATGGTGATACATAGTGACAACACTGATACATTGATACATGGTGATACATAGTGACAACACTGATACATTGATACGTAGTGATACATGGTGACAACACTGATACATTACATTGCCCCAAGTATCGGGACGCCGGCCTTTCCACACACATGACCTTCAATGGCCCCTCAGTCTTAGTCCGTAGGGTTCAATATTCAGTTGGCCCCGCCCTTTCCACGCACATGACCTTTAATGGCCCCCCCAGTCTTAGTCCGTAGGGTTCAATATTGAGTTGGCCCTGCCCTTTCCACGCACATGACCTTTAATGTCCCCCCAGTCTTAGTCCGTAGGGTTCAATATTCAGTTGGCCCCGCCCTTTCCACGCACATGACCTTTAATGGCCCCCCCAGTCTTAGTCTGTAGGGTTCAATATTGAGTTGGCCCCGCCCTTTGCAGCTATAACAGCTTCAACTCTTCTGGGAAGGCCCCCCACAAGGTTTAGGAGGGTGTCTATGGGAAGGTTGGACCATTCTTCCAGAAGCACATTTGTCAGGTCAGGCACTGATGTCGGGGGAGGAGGCCTGGCTCGCAGTCTCCACTCTAATTCATCCCAAAGGTGTTCTATGGGGTTGAGGTCAGGACTCTGTGCAGGACAGTCAAGTTCCTCCACCCCAAACTGGCTCACCATGTCTTTATGGACCTTGCTTTGTGCAGTCATGTTGGAGCAGGAAGGGGTCATCCCCAAACTCCTCCCACAAAGTTGGGAGCATGAAATTGTCCAAAATGTCGCCTTAGGAGTTCCCTTTACTGGAACTAGGGGGCCAAGCCCAACCCCTGAAGCACAGCCCCCCACCATCATCCCCCAATTTATACTGGACATGGGTTGGGTAGGTACTGGGATTCCTCCCTCTGTGCCATGTAGATTTGCTTTTCTTTTTGATAGAAGGTATTGGAAAGGCCCCCTTCTTTGTCTGTCTGTAGGCGTTGGGTAGCGGATGAATGGGGGCCCAATACGAACTCTCGCGCTTTAGTGACTTTGCCGACCATTGATTATACACAATCTCTGAACAGAACAATTCCAGCTCTGCAGAGGGCGGTGAAGTGGAATTCCTTTACACTTTATTAGTGACCTCCTGTAAGATGCACACCTTCCCCGATCATGAAAGGGTTAACCCACGCCCTGGACTGATTACCTCGGTGGCGGACATGCTGCTCTTCCGGTGAGTTCTGTTTTAATGAAGTCTGCGCTAATATTGGATGGAAAGCGACTCGGTGGGAGCTGGTGGCCAGAACTTGTTCCCTAATATTACAAGAGACAACCTCTTGGCCCCGATCTCCGGAGCTGGCGGCAGCTTGCAGCAGACTCAGCACTATGACTAAACTGTTCTTCACTGAGAGATGAAGGTCATGCCTGAGCCTCCCATACTGAGGGATGACTCTGCCGCTCCCTATCCGCAGTGAGGAGCCATTATTATTGAGGTAGACCTAGACTCCGATATTAGCATTAACCACTTCCCGTCCGACCGCTGTATATAAACGGCCAGAAGGTGGCAGTGCAGGGGTGGGTTGACATTCATAAACAGCGCCCGCCATTTTGGATTGTGATCGCTCCCTGGGAGCACGTGGCACCGCGATCTGGTGCCCGCTGTGTTCAGAACACCGATCGCTGTACGAGGTCCTGATCATGAGATCACTGATTGGCCAATCAGTGATCACATGAATAGGTGGAAGCAAGATATCACTTCTGACATCATTGCTTACTACGTGGGAAATTTGTGAATGATCACAGAGATCACATGGTACAGGGCTATTCACACCAGCCTTGTACCATGTGTCAAGCTGTGGCCAATCACAGCTCACACAGTATTTCTCAATGGCTGCAGGAATGCAGACAGAGAGAAGGAGAAATGATTCATCTTACAGCCTTTATGGGTGTAAAAGCAATCAGTGTAAAAAAAAAAAAATCTTCAGCCCCCCACAAGTAGTACTATGCTGACCCCACACTGCTAGAGTGACGGTATGTTAAAAAAAAAAGAAAAAAAAAACAGAATAATATAAAAAAATAAGATAAAAATGTAGAAAAATTATAATTTTTGGTTATAAACTAATTTGGGTTTTTTTTTTTTTAAAAGCAATCTGTGTAAAAAAAAAATAAAAAAATCTTCATCACCCCCCACAAGTAGTACAGTGTCACTATGGTGACAGTATGTTAAAAAAACATAACTAATAATATAAAAAAAGTAAAACATTTTTTTTTAAATGATAATTTTTGGTTATAAACTAATTTTTTTTTTTTTTTAACTAAAAAGATAAATTTTGGCCAAGATTTATGAAGAAAGATTATTTATTTGCAAAATATTATAAGAAAAACACTTTTCAAAATATTTGGACTTTTTCATTTATATAGCAAAACAATTAAAAATCCCAGCGGTGAATAAATACCACCAAAATAAAGATTTATCTGTCTCAAAAAAATGCTAAAGAAGTCAAACGGGTACAGTGTTGCATGACCGCGCAATTGTCATTCAAAGTGTGATAGCGCTGAAAGCTGAAAATTGGCCTGGGGGGGGAAAGTGTCTGGACTGCAAGGGGGGGAAAGTGTCTGGACTGCAAGGGGGGGAAAGTGTCTGGACTGCAAGGGGGGGAAAGTGTCTGGACTGCAAGGGGGGGAAAGTGTCCGGACTGGAAGGGGGTGAAAGTGTCCGGACTGGAAGGGGGGTGAAAGTGTCCGGACTGGAAGGGGGGGAAAGTGTCCGGACTGGAAGGGGGGGAAAGTGTCCGGACTGGAAGGGGGGGGAAAGTGTCCGGACTGGAAGGGGGGGAAAGTGTCCGGACTGGAAGGGGGGGAAAAGTGTCCGGACTGGAAGGGGGGAAAGTGTCCGGTCTGGAAGGGGGGGAAAGCGTCCGGACTGGAAGGGGGGGGAAAGTGTCCGGACTGGAAGGGGGGGAAAGTGTCCGGACTGGAAGGGGGGGAAAAGTGTCCGGACTGGAAGGGGGGGAAAAGTGTCCGGACTGGAAGGGGGGGAAAGTGTCCGGTCTGGAAGGGGGGGAAAGCGTCCGGACTGGAAGGGGGGGAAAGCGTCCGGACTGGAAGGGGGGGGGAAAGCGTCCGGACTGGAAGGGGGGGGAAAGCGTCCGGACTGGAAGGGGGGGGAAAGCGTCCGGACTGGAAGGGGGGGGAAAGCGTCCGGACTGGAAGGGGGGGAGTGTCCGGTCTGGAAGTGGTTAAAATAGGTGAATCATTTTATTGGGACAATTCGATAAATAGTTCAGCTGAGTTTCATAATTTTGGAAAAACTGGAGAAAATGCTGCTGTGGGTTCCCGTCAGTGCTGATCAGATAAACACCTAGGCACTTGGTCATGTGATCGGCACTCACGATTAGAGTCCAGATTGGCTGATATCTGCGGTTTAGTAGCGGTCAGTTGTCTCTGCATTGGAGCCTGGAGAAACTTTATCAGCAAATATGATCGTCATGGCAGCCGTTCACACATCCTAGCGCGCCCGCCGGCTGAACTTCGTGTTGATTCAATCACCGGTCACACAACTGCCATTTAAAATCGTGCGATTTCTGAAAGCTTTATTTCTACTTGTGAAGATTTTCAGCGGTTCCTTGCAATTCGCAGAGCGATTTCCATTATATTCTACGTATGTGAAATCGCAACGAAACTGCAGGAGAAGTCACGAAGAACGACTTTAGAAATGGCGCTGCAGCAAATCGCACGCGTTAAGACGCCGACATTCACATTCATCAGATGCGTTGTGACCGGCCACTAAGGATCGGTTTGGTGTGATGCTATCCGAGGCACTAATGTGATAATAAAAAGGGGGGAAAATCGCTCCGAGAAACTGCTTGTACATTTGTAGAATCAAATGTTATGAAGCTATTTTCTCTCCAGGTCCAATGTTCATTTTTTTATAGACTAGCGCAGTGGTCTCCGAACTGTGGCCCTTTGCCTGCCTTTATCTGGCCCTTGGGTCACTGTTCCTCCCTCTTATATGACACACTATTCTGCCAACTGATACCAACAATGGGGTACCATTTCTTCCAGTGACACCAATAATGGGGCACTATCCCTCCCACTGACACCAATGATGGGGCACTATTCCTCCACTGACACCAATGGTGGGGCACTATTCCTCCCACTGATACCAATGATGGGGCACTATTCCTCCCACTGATACCAATGATGGGGCACTATTCCTCCCACTGACACCAATGATGGGACACTATTCCTCTCACTGATACCAATGATGGAGCACTATTCCCCCCACTGACACCAATGATGGGGCACTATTCCTCCCACTGACACCAATGATGGGGCACTATTCCTCCCACTGACACCAATGATGGGGCACTATTCCTCCCACTGACACCAATGATGGGGCACTATTCCTCCCACTGACACCAATGATGGGGCACTATTCCTCCCACTGACACCAATGATGGGGGACTATTCCTCCCACTGACACCAATGATGGGGGACTATTCCTCCCACTGACACCAATGATGGGGCACTATTCCTCCCACTGACACCAATGATGGGGCACTATTCCTCCCACTGACACCAATGATGGGGCACTATTCCTCCCACTGACACCAGTGATGGGGCACTATTCCTCCCACTGACACCAATGATGAGGCACTATTCCTCCCACTGACACCAATGATGAGGCACTATTCCTCCCACTGACACCAATGATGGGGCACTATTCCTCCCACTGACACCAATGATGGGGCACTATTCCCCCCACTGACACCAATGATGGGGCACTATTCCTCCCACCGAGACCAATGATGGGGCACTATTCCTCCCACCGACACCAATGATGGGGCACTATTCCTCCCACTGACACCAATGATGGGGCACTATTCCCCCCACTGATACCAATGATGGGGCACTATTCCTCCCACTGATACCAATGATGGGGCACTATTCCTCCCACTGACACCAATGATGGGGCACTATTCCTCCCACTGACACCAATGATGGGGCACTATTCCTCCCACTGATACCAATGATGGGGCACTATTCCTCCCACTGATACCAATGATGGGGCACTATTCCTCCCACCGACACCAATGATGGGGCACTATTCCTCCCACTGATACCAATGATGGGGCACTATTCCTCCCACTGATACCAATGATGGGACACTATTCATCCCACTGACACCAATGATGGGGCACTATTCCTCCCACTGATACCAATGATGGGACACTATTCCTTCTACTGACACCAATGATGGGACACTATTCCTCCCACTGACACCAATGATGGGGCACTATTCCTCCCACTGACACCAATGATGGAGCACTATTCCTCCCACTGACACCAATGATGGGGCACTATTCCTCTCACTGACACCAATGATAGGGCACTATTCCTCCCACTGATACCAATGATGGGGCACTATTCCTCCCACTGATACCAATGATGGGGCACTATTCCTCCCACTGATACCAATGATAAGACACTATTCCTTCTACTGACACCAATGATGGGACACTATTCCTCCCACTGACACCAATGATGGGGCACTATTCCTCCCACTGACACCAATGATGGAGCACTATTCCTCCCACTGACACCAATGATGGGGCACTATTCCTCCCACTGACACCAATGATGGGGCACTATTCCTCCCACTGACACCAATGATGGGGCACTATTTCTCCCACTGACACCAATGATGGGGCACTATTCCTCCCACTGACACCAATGATGGGGCACTATTCCTCCCACTGACACCAATGATGGGGCACTATTCCTCCCACTGACACCAATGATGGGGCACTATTCCTCCCACTGACACCAATGATGGGGCACTATTCCTCCCACTGACACCAATGATGGGGCACTATTCCTCCCACTGACACCAATGATGGGGCACTATTCCTCCCACTGATACCAATGATGGGGCACTATTCCTCCCACTAATGCCAAACATGGTGATTTTTACTTCCATTGAACTTAAACGAAATTTATATAATTTTATCACACAAATAGAACTTTCTTTTGGTGGTATTTGAGAACCACTTTTTTTTTTTTTTTGCGATATAAACTAAAAAAGACCGAAAAAAATGTACTTTCTGTTAATAAACATATCCAAAAAAAAAAAAGAAAAATCTAATTTCTTCATACATTTGGACCAAAATGTATTGTTACATGTCTGGTTAAAACAAAAAAAAAATCCCAACAAGTGTATATTGATTGGCTTGCGTGAAAGTTATGGCGTCTACAAACTGGTGTGTAGGTATGTGTGTGTGTATACAGTGAGGAACAAAAGTATGTGAACCCCCTGCGATTCTGCAAGTTCTCCCACTTCTCCATCATGGAGGGTCTGACATTCACATTGCAGGGGATTCCCACTCTGAGGACAGAATTCAGGAGGATTTGTAAAGAATGTATTTGTCTCGCACGGCTGAACAGAAGTATTTGAACCCCTGAGAAGATCCGTGTTAATATTTGGTACAGAAGCCTTTGTCTGCAATTACAGAGGTCAGACGTCTCCTGTAGTCCTTGGCCAGGTTTGCACTGCAACAGGGATTTTGGCCGACTCCTCCACACCGATCTCCTCTAGATCTGTCAGGTTTCGGGGCTGTCGCTGAGCAACACGGAGTTTCAGCTCCCTCCAAAGATGTTCTATTGGATTTAGGTGTGGAGACTGGCTAGGCCACTCTAGAACCTTGATATGCTTCTTACGGAGCCACTCCTTGGTTCTCCTGGCTGTGTGCTTCGGGTCGTTGTCATGTTGGAAGACCCAACCACGACCCATCTTCAATGCTCTGACTGAGGGAAGGAGGTTGTTGCTGAAAATCTCACCATAAATGGCCCCATTCATCCTCTCCTTAATACAGTGCAGTCCTCCTGTCCCCTTCACAGAAAAGCACCCCCAAAGCATGATGTTACCACCCCCATGCTTCACAGTAGGGATGGTGTTCTTGGGATGCAACTCATCCTTCTTTTTCCTCCAAACACGGCGAGTGAAGTTTAGACCAAAATGTTCTACATTGGTCTCATCTGACCACATGACTTTCTCCCATGCCTCCTCGATCATCCAAATGGTCATTGGCAACCTTCAGACGGGCCTGGACATGTGATGACTTGAGCAGGGGAACCTTCAGACGGGCCTGGACATGTGATGACTTGAGCAGGGGAACCTTCAGACGGGCCTGGACATGTGATGACTTGAGCAGGGGAACCTTCAGACGGGCCTGGACATGTGATGACTGGAGCAGGGGAACCTTCAGACGGGCCTGGACATGTGATGACTGGAGCAGGGGAACATTCAGACGGGCCTGGACATGTGATGACTTGAGCAGGGGAACCTTCAGAGGGGCCTGGACATGTGATGACTTGAGCAGGGGAACCTTCAGACGGGCCTGGACATGTGATGACTGGAGTAGGGGAACCTTCAGAGGGGCCTGGACATGTGATGACTTGAGCAGGGGAACCTTCAGACGGGCCTGGACATGTGATGACTGGAGCAGGGGAACCTTCAGACGGGCCTGGACATGTGATGACTGGAGCAGGGGAACCTTCAGACGGGCCTGGACATGTGATGACTTGAGCAGGGGAACCTTCAGACGGGCCTGGACATGTGATGACTGGAGCAGGGGAACCTTCAGACGGGCCTGGACATGTGATGACTGGAGCAGGGGAACCTTCAGACGGGCCTGGACATGTGATGACTGGAGCAGGGGAACCTTCCGTACAATGCATGATTGGAAACCATGACGGCGTAGTGTTCCACCGACAGTGACCTGTGAAACTGTGGTCCCAGCTCTCTGCATGTCATTGACCAGCTCCTCCCTTGTAGTTCTGGGCTGATTCCTCACCTTTCTTCTCATCAGTGATACCCCACGCGGTGACATCTTGCATGGAGTCCCAGTCCGAGGGAGACTGACAGTCATCTTCAGCCTCTTCCATTTTCTAACAATTGCTCCAACAGTTGATCTATTTTCACCAAGCTGCTTGGCAATTGCCCCGTAGCCCTTTCCAGCCTTGTGGAGGTCCACAATTTTGTCTCTGGTGTCTTTTGAATGCTCTTTGGTCTTGCCCATGGTAGTAGTTGGCGTCTGACTGACTGTGGGGTGGACAGGTGTCTATAAAGAGCTCAGACAGGAGCTACTAAGTGAGATGAATGAGTGGAGTAGAGGTGGACTTTGTAAAGGAACAGTAACAGGTCTTTGAGAGCCAGAATTCTTGCTGTTTCTCAGGGGTTCAAATACTTCTGTTCAGCTGTTCGAGACAAATACATTCTTTACAAATCATACAATGTGATCTCCTGAATTCTGTCCTCAGAGTGGGAATCCCCTGCAATGTGAATGTCAGATCCTCCATGATGGAGAAGTGGGAGAACTTGCAGAATCGCAGGGGGTTCAAATACTTCTGTTCCTCACTGTATATGTGTGTGTGTATATACAGTTGCAAGAAAAAGTATGTGACCCCCTTGGGATTACGTGGAGTTTTGCATGAATTGGGCATAAAATGTGCTCTGAACATCATCTAAGTCACAATAGAAGAACACAGTCTGCTGAACATAATACTACACAAACATTAGATGTTGCCATGGTTTCATTGCACATAACATGTAAACATTCACAGTGCAGGGAGGAAAAAGTATGTGAGGCTCTAGCTCAGTGATGGCGAACCTATGGCACGCAGAGCCATCTCAGTGGGCACGCCAGGAAGAAGAGGAAGAACGCGCTCTCCTGCGTACCCCAGGGGGCGCGCACTGGGCGATCTCCGTGATCGCTGTGTCCTACGGACACAGCTGATCACGTGACGTGGTAAAAGGCCAATCACAGCGGCCTTTTACCTTGTGATCAGCCGTGTCCAATGACACGCTGATCACCGGGAAATGCAAATGCCGGTTCTCGGCTGCACTTTCCTCACGCTGTCAGATCGTGAGGAAAGTACTGCCGAGAACCGGCAGTTGTCAGAGCGAGGATCGGCACCGATCATCAGGGTCACTGATCATCAGGGCACTGATGATCGGTGCTCAGCAGTGCCACACACAAGTTCCACCCACCTGTGCCCAGAAGTGCGCCCACCTGTGCCCAGCAATGCACCCACCTGTGCCCAGAAGTGCGCCCACCTGTGCCCAGCAATCCACCCACCTGTGCCCAGAAGTGCCACCTACCTGTGCCCAGTACTGCCACCCACCTGTGCCCACCAGTGCCACCCACCAGTGCCCATCAGTGCAGCCCAGCAGTGCTGCCAGTCAGTGCCACCAGTCAGTGCCCAGCGGTTGTGCCAGTCAGTGCCCAGCAGTGCCGCCAGTCAGTGCCCAGCAGTGATGTCAGTCAGTGCCACCTATCAGTGCTGTCTATCAGTACCCATTATCAGTGTCGCCTATCAGTGCCGCATATCAGTGCCACCTATCTGTGACAACTCAGTGCTGCCCATCAGTGCCACCCATCAATGTTGCCCAGCAGTGCCGCCAGTCAGTGTCGTCTGTCAGTGCCTCCAGTTGGTGCTATCAGTCAGTGCCGCTTATCAGTGCCCATCATTTCCTGCATATCAGTGCATCATCCGTGCCTCCTCATCAATGCTCACCAGTGCCGCCTCATCAATGTCCATCAGTGCTGCCTATCAGTGCAGCCTCACCAACGCACATCAAAGAAGAAATATTACCTGTTTGCAAAATTTTAGAATAGGAGCAAAGGAAACCTTTTATGTTTTAAATTTTTTGCTCTTTTTTCATTTATAGTGCAAAAAATAAAACACCCAGTGGTGATTAAATACCACCAAAAAAAGCTCTATTTGTGTGAAAAAATGATAAAAATTGCATATGGTTACAGTGTTGCATGACCGCACAATTGTCTTTGTTAAGTGCAACAGCACTGAAAGCTGAAAATTGTCCTGGGCAGGAAGGGGGTAGAAGTGCCCGGTAGGCAAGTGATTAATTCCAGTGTTGGCACTTTGAAATAAAAAAGTTGGTTTTGTGTTGCAGTTTGGGCACTCGGGCTCAAAAAGGTTCGCCATCACTGCTCTAGCTTAATGACTTCTCCCAGAGCTAATTGGAGCCAGGAGTGAGCCAACCTTGACTCCAATCAGTGTGATGATATTGGATGTGTTGCTGACACCTGTTTTGGGTTTACTGGTTTCAAGAAGCAGTGTCTGATGTGAACCATGCCTCGCAGAAAAGAGCTCTCAGAAGACCTACCATCAAGAATTGTTGACTTGCATGAAGCTGGAAAGGGTTACAAAAGTATCTCCTTGAGCCTTGATGTTCCTGTGTCCACGGTAAGACTGACTGTCTACAAATGGAGAAAGTTTAGCACTGTTGCTACTCTCCCTAGGCATGGTCGTCCTGTAAAAATGACTGCAAGAGCACAGCGCAGAATGCTGCATGAGGTAAAGAAGAATCCCAGAGTGTCAGCTAAAGACCTACAGAAATCTCTGGCACATGCTAACATTTTTGTTGACACATCTACAATAAGGAAAACATGAAACAAGAATGGAGTACATGGGAGGACACCACGGAGGAAGCCATTGCTGGCCAAAAAGAAGATTGCAGCATGTTTGAAGTTTGCAAAAGAGCACCTGGATGTTCCACAGCACTACTGGCAGAATATACTGTGGACAGATGACACCAAGATTGAGTTGTTTGGGAAGAACACACAACACTATGTGTGGAGAAAAAAAGGCACAGCACACCAACATCAAACCCTCATCCCCACTGTGAAACATGGCGGAGGGAGCATCATGGTTTGGGGCTGCTTTGCTGCCTCAGGGCTGGACGGATTGTTGTCATTGATGGGAAAATGAATTCCAGAGTTTATCAAGACATTTTGCAGGAAAACGTACGACCATCTGTCTGCCAACTGAAGCTCCGCAGAGGATGGGTGATGCAACAGGACAATGATGACCCAAAGCATACAAGTCATTCAACAAAACAATGGCTGCAACAGCACAGAATACGCCTTCTGGAGTGGCCCAGTCAGAGTCCTGACCTCAACCCCATTGAAATGCTGTGGCATGACCTTAAGAGAGCGATTCACACCAGACATCCCAAGAATATTGCTACACTGAAACAGTTTTGTGAAGAGGAGTGGTCCAAAATGACTCCAGATCATTGTGCAGGTCTGATCTGCAACTACAGGAAACGTTTGGTTGAGGTTATTGCTGCCAAAGGAGGGTCAACCAGTTATTAAGTCCAAAGGTTCACATACTTTTTCCTCCCTGCACTGTGAATGTTTACATGTTATGTGCAATGAAACCATGGCAACATCTAATGTTTGTGTAGTATTATGTTCAGCAGACTGTGTTCTTCTATTGTTGTGACTTAGATGACGTTCAGAGCACATTTTATGCCCAATTCATGCAAAACTCCACGAAATCCCAAGGGGTTCACATACTTTTTCTTGCAACTGTGTATGTGTGTATGTATATGTGTGTGTGTGTATATAAATATACAGTCAGGTCCATAAATATTGGGACATGGACACAATTCTAACATGTTTGGCTCTATACACCACAATGGATTTGAAATGAAACAAACAAGATGTGCTTTAACTGCAGACTGTCAGCTTTAATTTGAGGGTATTTACATCCAAATCAGGTGAACGGTGTAGGAATGACAACAGTTTGCATATGTGCCTCCCACTTGTTAAGGGACCAAAAGTAATGGGACAGAATAATAATCATAAATCAAACTTTCACTTTTTAATACTTGGTTGCAAATCCTTTGCAGTCAATGACAGCCTGAAGTGTGGAACGCATAGACATCACCAGACGCTGGGTGTCATCCCTGGTGATGCTCTGCCAGGCCTCTACTGCAACTGTCTTCAGTTCCTGCTTGTTCTTGGGGCATTTTCCCTTCAGTTTTGTCTTCAGCAAGTGAAATGCTCAATCGGATTCAGGTCAGGTGATGGACTCGGCCATTGCAGAACATTCCACTTCTTTGGTGTCTTTTGCAGTCTGCTTTGGGTCATTGTCCATCTGCACTGTGAAGCGTCCAATGAGTTGTGAAGCATTTGGCTGAATATGAGCCGATAATATTCCCGAAACACTTCACAATTCATCCGGCTGCTTCTGTCAGCCGTCACATCATCAATAAATACAAGAGAAGCAGTTCCATTGGCAGCCATACATGCCCACGCCATGACACTACCACCACCATGATCACTGATGAGGTGGTCTGCTTAGGATCATGAGCAGTTCCTTCTCCATCCTCTTCTCTTCCCATCACTCTGGTACAAGTTGATGTCGGTCTCATCTGTCCATAGGATGTTGTTCCAGAACTGTGAAGGCTTTTTTACATGTCATTTGGCAAACTCTAATCTGGCCTTCCTGTTTTTGAGGCTCACCAATGGTTTCCATCTTGTGGTGAACCCTCTGTATTCACTCTGGTGAAGTCTTCTCTTGATTGGTGACTTTGACACACATACACCTACCTCCTGGAGGGTGTTCTTGATCCGGCCAACTGTTGTGAAGGGTGTTTTCTTCAACAGGGAAAGAATTCTTCGCTCATCCACCACAGTTGTTTTCTGTGGTCTTCCGGGTCTTTTGGTGTTGCTGAGCTCACCGGTGCGTTCCTTCTTTTTAAGAATGTTCCAAACAGTTGTTTTGGCCACGCCTAATGTTTTTGCTATCTCTCTGTTGGGTTTGTTTTGTTTTTTCAGCCTAATGATGGCTTCACTGAGAGTGACAGCTCTTTGGATATCATCTTGAGAGTTGACAGCAACAGATTCCAAATGCAAATAGCACACTTGAAATGAACTCTGGACCTTTTATCTGCTCATTGTAATTGGGATAATGAGGGAATAACACACACCTGGCCATGGAACAGCTGAGAAGCCAATTGTCCCATTACTTTTGGTCCCTTAACAAGTGGGAGGCACATATGCAAACTGTTGTAATTCCTACACCGTTCACCTGATTTGGATGTAAATACCCTCAAATTAAAGCTGACAGTCTGAAGTTAAAGCACATCTTGTTCGTTTCATTTCAAATCCATTGTGGTGTATAGAGCCAAAAATGTTAGAATTGTGTCCATGTCCCAATATTTATGGACCTGACTGTATGTATATATATATATATATATATATATATATATATGTGTGTATATACAGTCAGGTCCATAAATATTGGGACATGAACACAATTCTAATATTTTTGGCTCTATACACCACAATGGATTTGAAATGAAACGAACAAGATGTGCTTTAACTTCAGACTGTCAGCTTTAATTTCAGGGTATTTACATCCAAATCAGGTGAACGGTGTAGGAATTACAACAGTTTGCATATGTGCCTCCCACATATTAAGGGACCAAAAGTAATGGGACAATTGGCTTCTCAGCTGTTCCATGGCCAGGTGTGTATTATTCCCTCATTATCCCAATTACAATGAGCAGATAAAAGGTCCAGAGTTCATTTCAAGTGTGCTATTTGCATTTGGAATCTGTTGCTGTCAACTCTCAAGATGAGATCCAAAGAGCTGTCACTATCAGTGAAGCCATCATTAGGCTGCAAAAACAAAACAAACCCATCAGAGAGATAGCAAAAACATTAGGCGTGGCCAAAACAACTGTTTGGAACATTCTTAAAAAGAAGGAACGCATCGGTGAGCTCAGCAACACCAAAAGACCCGGAAGACCACGGAAAACAACTGTGGTGGATGAGCGAAGAATTCTTTCCCTGGTGAAGAAAACACCCTTCACAACAGTTGGCCAGATCAAGAACACTCTCCAGGAGGTAGGTGTATGTGTGTCAAAGTCACCAATCAAGAGAAGACTTCACCAGAGTGAATACAGAGGGTTCACCACAAGATGGAAACCATTGGTGAGCCTCAAAAACAGGAAGGCCAGATTAGAGTTTGCCAAACGACATGTAAAAAAGCCTTCACAGTTCTGGAACAACATCCTATGGACAGATGAGACCGACATCAACTTGTACCAGAGTGATGGGAAGAGAAGAGGATGGAGAAGGAACTGCTCATGGTCCTCAGCATACCACCTCATCAGTGATCATGGTGGTGGTAGTGTCATGGCGTGGGCATGTATGGCTGCCAATGGAACTGCTTCTCTTGTATTTATTGATGATGTGACGGCTGACAGAAGCAGCCGGATGAATTGTGAAGTGTTTCGGGAATATTATCGGCTCATATTCAGCCAAATGCTTCACAACTCATTGGACGCTTCACAGTGCAGATGGACAATGACCCAAAGCAGACTGCAAAAGACACCAAAGAAGTGGAATGTTCTGCAATGGCCAAGTCCATCACCTGACCTGAATCCGATTGAGCATTTCACTTGCTGAAGACAAAACTGAAGGGAAAATGCCCCAAGAACAAGCAGGAACTGAAGACAGTTGCAGTAGAGGCCTGGCAGAGCATCACCAGGGATGACACCCAGCGTCTGGTGATGTCTATGCGTTCCACACTTCAGGCTGTCATTGACTGCAAAGGATTTGCAACCAAGTATTAAAAAGTGAAAGTTTGATTTATGATTATTATTCTGTCCCATTACTTTTGGTCCCTTAACAAGTAGGAGGCACATATGCAAACTGTTGTAATTCCTACCCCGTTCATCTGATTTGGATGTAAATACCCTCAAATTAAAGCTGACAGTCTGCAGTTAAAGCACATCTTGTTCATTTCATTTCAAATCCATTGTGGTGGTGTATAGAGCCAAAAATGTTAGAATTGTGTCCATGTCCCAATATTTATGGACCTGACTGTATATACACTGACAAACACACACTGTGTATGTAAAATATATTTTCTTTCCTTCAGAAACCTATTGCATGTGATTGCTGTAGGCAGGAAATATTGTATTATAAAGTGGAAGATTACGGATTAATTTTTGGAAAATCAGGATATCGTTTATCGTCACTTTATTATTGAAGCAGAACTTTACCCAGACATGAAATAATGAATTGTGTAAATAATATCATGCTTGTTGTTGGCGCATGCAGTGACGGGCTCCTTGTATCTCTTCTTCAGTGTAAGGCCCCCCCCCCCCCCATAGACTGCTCAAATTTCAATCCCCTCCGGTTGAATTGTGTAATATGGAAGCCCTGAGTGACCCTACAAGCCTTCCCGGAGTGACAAAAGTGGATTTAAAGTGATACTAATGGAAATTTTTTTTAACATGTCATTTTTACCTGCTCTGTGTAATTGTTTTGCACAGAGCAGCCCCGCACCCCCTCTTCTAGGGTCCCCCACTGACGCTCCTTGCTTCTTCCCCTTGCTAAGTCAGTTGCTATGGGTGCACTGGTTCGTGCTCGCTCCTGAGCCCTTCTCCGTGTGTCCATAAGAGACACACAGCATTGCTCAGCCCCGCCCCTCACTCTTATTGGCCTAGCTGCTGTGTCTGAGCCAATGGAAGGGAGAGAGCCGGGAGAGCAGCCGACCTCATGCACATTCGGCTCAGGTAAGTATAGGGTGGGCTGGAGGGGGGAGCTGCTCCCAGAAGGTTTCTACTTTATTGCACCTCCGCAACATCGCCAAAATCCGCACGTTCCTAACCCCAGAAACCACTAAACAGCTCATCCACTCCCTCATCATATCACGACTCGACTACTGCAACTCCCTCCTCACTGGCCTGCCTCGCCGCTGGCTATCCCCTCTTCAGTCCATCCTGAACACGGCTGCCAGACTCATTCACCTTTCCAACCGCTCCATCTCCGCCACCCCCCTCTGCCAATCCCTCCACTGGCCTCCACTCAGTGTCCTCCACCCCCCTCTGCCAATCCCTCCACTGGCCTCCACTCAGTGTCCTCCACCCCCCTCTGCCAATCCCTCCACTGGCTTCCGATTGCGCAACGGATCAAATTCAAAATCCTAACACTGACGTACAAAGCCGTCCACCATACTGCCCCGAACTACATCACTGACCTAATATCCAAGTACCACCCAACACGCACACTCCGCTCCTCACAAGACCTCCTTCTCTCTAGTTCCCTGGTCTCCTCCTCCCATGCCCGCCTCCAGGACTTCTCCAGGGTGTCACCCATCCTCTGGAACTCCCTGCCCCAACCCATCAGATTATCACCTACTCTCCTCTCCTTTAGGCGCACCCTGAAAACCCATCTCTTCAGGGAAGCCTACCCCACCCCCTGCTAACTTGCCTCCCTCCTCCACTCTTCCTACCACTCCATCCCCCACAGCTATCTCCTCCTGTGCCACCATCCCCTCCCTCCTAGATTGTAAGCTCGAAAGAGCAGGGCCCTCAATCCCCTCATGTATCACATTGTATTGGTATTGTTCTGTCCCATGTTCTGTCTCCCTTTGTAATGTACAGCGCTGAGCGAACTATCGGCGCTTTATAAATACTGTATAATAATAATAATAATAATATTGAGGTTCAAAAAACTTTCTTCCCCTAAAAGCACTTTATTATTGTGGTGTTTGCACAATATTGGAGGGATCGGTATTCTTCGTTCATTTTATAGCGATCGTTCATTTTGCAGACAGCAGACAGTTCATTATATAATGACTTTTCTAAGGTTGTACCAAATATTTATGAATTCTGATATCTGTTTGACATTTGAATTTGGTGATCCTCCATTATGTAGTATTGATATGTAGCCCAACCATGTTTTAAATTCATTATCTTTCTTTCCTGATTGGTGTCATTTGTATCTCATCTCAATGAAATGGGTGTCACTAAAGAGGTTAGAACCAGGGAGGTGCGAATCCTATGGCCCGCGGCTGGGGACAGGCAGTTCAGGCGCCGGGACGGTGCTTTTATCTATAGTTAGCCTTCCTGCGGGCAAGCAGCCGCGTTACTTTTTGTTTTTTCCTCTTAACAGAGCGGACAGATCTTCATGGGATCTACATCCCGCTCCGAGGACAGTAGAAGCCGGTGTAGGAGATCAGGAGGAGCTCGAGCATCGCCCTGCCCTCCATACAGATGTGTGGGTCACCCCGGGACACTCCGATCACCGATATCCCCTCCCCCCGTGTGTGGACTACACCGATCTCATGTGTGCCGGCTGCAGTGCCAGACAGGTGAGTTCTCCGACCCCCCTCCACAGTCATTGATGGGCCCCCACACCGACACGGTGCCACTGTAGCATGCTGTCCGCTGTGTGACTGGTACTGGGAAGATGATGTCATTTCACCAGTCAGGGACTGGCAGGCCAACCAAAGGAATCTCCTTGAGACTTGGTAACCATACTGAGCCCGAGTCTCTCGGATGCTTTCAGAGAGTCCCAGGCATGGAATGTAGCATGAAGATGTGTATCCCTGCAGCAACCGCATGTGACGGAAGCCAGGAAAACAAGCCGAGCACCGAGCTAAGTCACCAACTCCTTACATGCCGGACTACAACACAGTCACTGTAACCACTTCCAGTCCGGACACTTCCCCCCTTCCAGTCCGGACAATTCCCCCCCTTCCAGTCCGGACACTTCCCCCCTTCCAGTCCAGACACTTCCCCCCCCTTCCAGTCCGGACACTTCCCCCCCCTTCCAGTCCGGACACTTCCCCCCCTTCCAGTCCGGACACTTCCCCCCCTTCCAGTCTGGACACTTCCCCCCCTTCCAGTCCGGACACTTCCCCCCTTCCAGTCCGGACACTTCCCCCCTTCCAGTCCGGACACTTCCCCCCCTTCCAGTCCGGACACTTCCCCCCCTTCCAGTCCGGACACTTCCCCCCCTTCCAGTCCGGACACTTCCCCCCCTTCCAGTCCGGACACTTCCCCCCCTTCCAGTCTGGACACTTCCCCCCCTTCCAGTCCGGACACTTCCCCCCTTCCAGTCCGGACACTTCCCCCCCTTCCAGTCCGGACACTTCCCCCCCTTCCAGTCCGGACACTTCCCCCCCTTCCAGTCCGGACACTTCCCCCCCTTCCAGTCCGGACACTTCCCCCCCTTCCAGTCCGGACACTTCCCCCCCTTCCAGTCCGGACACTTCCCCCCCTTCCAGTCCGGACACTCCCCCCCCCCCCCCCCCTTCCAGTCCAGACACATTTCACCCCCCTTCCAGTCCGGTCACTTCCCTCCTTCCAGTCGGGACACTTTCCCCCCCTTCCAGTCGGGACACTTTCCCCCCCTTCCAGTCGGGACACTTCTCCCCCCTTCCAGTCGGGACACTTCTCCCCCCTTCCAGTCGGGACACTTCTCCCCCCTTCCAGTCCGGACACTTTCCCCCCCTTCCAGTCTGGACACTTCCCCCCCCCCCCCCTTCCAGTCCGGACACTTCCCCCCCTTCCAGTCCGGACACTTCCCCCCCTTCCAGTCCGGACACTCCCCCCCCCCCCCCCTTCCAGTCCAGACACATTTCCCCCCCCTTCCAGTCCGGTCACTTCCCTCCTTCCAGTCCGGACACTTTCCCCCCCTTCCAGTCCAGGCCAATTTTTAGCTTTCAGCGCTATCACACTGTGAATGACATTTGCGCGGTCATGCTACACTGTACCCATATGAATTTTTTAGCATTTTTTTGCGACAGATAAAGCTTTATTTTGGTGGTATTTATTCACCGCTGGGATTTTTTTTTTTTTTTGCTATATAAATGAAAAAGTCCAAAAATTAAAAAAAAAGTGTTTTTCTTATAAAATTTTGCAAATGAATAGTATTTCATCATAAATCTCGGCCAAAATTTATTCCGTTATCTTTTTAGTAAAAAACAAATAACCCAAATTAGTTTATAACCCAAAATTATCATTTTTTTGTTATATTATTATTTGTTTTTTTTTTTATTTATTTTTTTTGTACATACTGGCACCCTAGCAGTACAGTGACACCATGGTGACACTGTACTACTTGTGGGGGGTGAGGAAGATTTTTTTTTTTTTTTTACACTGATTGCTTTTACACCCATAAATGCTGTAAAAGCAATCATTTCTCCTTCTCTCTTGATGCATTCCTGCAGCCATTGAGAACTACTGTGAGAGCTGTGATTGGTCACAGCTTGTCACATGGTACAAGGCTGTTGTGAATAGCCCTGTACCATGTGACCTCTGTGATCATTCACAGATTTCACACCTATTAAGCAGTGATGTCAGAAGTGACATCATGTTTACTACTCTGCATGTGATCACTGATTGGCCAATCGGTGATCACATGATCGGCACCTCACACAAAGGTCCCGTGTAACGATCGGTGCTCTACTGTGTCCGGAGGATACAACGGGCATCGGATCGCGGTGCTGCTCTCTCCCAGGGAGCGTGCACAAGCAAAGTACGGGGAGGCCGTTTATAAACGGCCTCCAACCAGCCGTTTATATACAGGAAGTGGTTAACCGCTTGCCGCCCTGCCACTGTGTATATACGTGTGCAGGGCGGCAGTGGAGCGCAAAAGCACGTTTTAAAACGTGCTCCGCGCTCCCAACACATTCGCAGGTAGGGGGCGCGCGCGCGCTCCCGCTGACCCGCGGGTGATACGATTCGATCCAGGAGGGATCGATCATTAGATTTCAGCCAGTGATTTCTGGCTGAAATCGGATGATCGGTCCCTGTCCTATCCTGTCCTGTGTTGACATTTACACAGGACAGGATATGATGTCATTCTTCTCTGCCTGGACACATTCCGTTCCAGACAGAGAAGAAGACATCCAAACAGTGAGTACACAAGCACTACACTACAGTTAGAACACTCTAGGTAACATTTAACCCCCTGATCGCCCCCCCCCCCCCCCCCCCAGTTACCCCTTCACTGCCCTGTCACCAGTGTCAATGATCAGTGAAGCGATTTTTACTGATCAGTGTCGCTGGCGACTTCCGATAGAGTTAGCGCCCCTCCCAGATAGCGCCAGTTTGCCTGCTAATACACCTGTAGTCCCGTCTAACCCCTTGATCCCCCCCCCCCCAGTTAACCCCTTCACTGCCCTGTCACCAGTGTCACTGATCAGTGAACCAATTTTTACCGATCACTGTATCAGTGTCGCTGGCGACTTCCGATAGTGTTAGCGCCCCTCCCAGATAGCGCCAGATTGCCCGCTAGTACACCAGTAATCCCATTTAACCCCTTAATCCCCCCCCCCAGTTAACCCCTTCACTGCCCTGTCACCAGTGTCACTGATCAGTGAACCAATTTTTACTGATCACTGTATCAGTGTCACTGACGACTTCCGATAGTGTTAGCGCCCCTCCCAGATAGTGCCAGTTTGCCCGCTAGTGCACCAGAAATCCCATTTAACCCCTTGATCGCCCCCCTCCCCCCCCAGTTAACCCCTTCACTGCCCTGTCACCAGTGTCATTGATAAGTGAACAGATTTTTACTGATCACTGTATCAGTGTCACTGGTGACTTCCGATAGTGTTAGCGCCCCTCCTAGATAGCGCCAGTTTGCCCGCTAATGCTTGGGATGTTTTTTACCAAAAACATGGAGCAGAATACATTTTGGCTTAAATTTATGACTAACTTTGAGTTTATGATATCTTTTTTATAGCTTAAAGTAGAAAATATAGTTTTTTTTCAAAATTTTCGTATTTTTTTGGATTAAGCGCAAAAAATAAAAAGCGCACAGGTGATCAAATACCACCAAAAGAAAGCTCTATTTGAGTGAAAAAAAAGGACGTAAATTTCGTTTGGGTACAGCATTGCATGACCGCGCAATTATCATTTGAATTAGTGCAGCGCCAAACAGCAAAAAAAGGTGTGGTCATTAAGGGGGGTAAATCCTCTGGGGCTCAAGTGGTTAATGGTCGGGATTCAGAAGTTTGGCCCCGGGACAGCCTAGCGGGGACACAGACACAGGTCATCATTATTACTAGTGCTGATCCCCGGGGATACAGGATTTCACAGCGGCTGTATCCCCCGTGCCCGTGTTGTAGTCTGGCATGTAGGGAGTTAAGTCACGTCAGGTACCTCCAGAGATCCGGCCCGGAGCTTTGGGTATCGCAGGATAATGACATCACACATCACATGATGTAACACACCGGGTATAATGGGAAAGTCCGGTGAGGATTCGGCAATCACAGTTATTATCGTGGTATCTGACCACCACTGGGTTCTTTATTTTATTATTATATAAATGGGGGGGGGAAGCAAAATGTAAATTTGGAAACTGAAAAAGAATATTTTTAGAGAATCCATTAAAAAATTAAAAAAGAAAAAAAAATCAAATTTCTTCTGTTATTGAGCCTAAAATGTATTTTGCTGCATATTTTTGGTAAAAAAAATACCAATAAGTGTATATTGATTGATTTGTGTCAAGTTTTAGCGTCTACAAACTATGGGGTATATGCTGGAACTTTTATTTTTTA
Source organism: Staurois parvus (assembly GCF_062004578.1). Taxonomy (NCBI): domain Eukaryota; kingdom Metazoa; phylum Chordata; class Amphibia; order Anura; family Ranidae; genus Staurois; species Staurois parvus. The sequence continues at coordinate 118,538 of NW_028319973.1, forward strand.
ATTTATACTGGTAATGGTTCTGATCAGTGACTAATAGTGAGACTGTGATAGTGTGGCGGGGAATCTGACGCTGGGTGCGGGGTATACTAACTGACACTGACATAAATAGAGACACTGACAGTGTATATTATTAGCACTGATCGCTGTAATAATGTACTAATGACACTGGCTGGGAAGGGGTTAACATCTAGGGGAAATCAAGGGGTTAACTGTGTGCCTAACAAGTGTTGGTGTGTGATATGTGTGGCTTTTACGAAGGGATCTTGTATTTTTCCTGTTTAGCGGGGAATAAAAAAGCAACAAGTTGGCCTGTCACTGTGCAGAGCTCTGTTCTGTGAATCCCTGAGCCGATCAGTCATTGGCCGGGACCCGCTGATCGGCTTGTGCTGTAACGAATCACAGCACAGCTAGGTTGGCGGGCTTTCCCTACTCGGAGGGGCTGATCAGGAATCCGATATGTGATCCAGCACACGGCGTGCTCCCTCCATCATCAGTATGTCTGCATGGGGCGGTCAGGAACTGGTTAAAGGTAGACTTGGAGATGCCGGGACTTGAACCCGGGGCCTCACACGTGCAACGCATGCGCTCTGCCACTGAGCTACATCCCCTTTGTTTTTGGTCGTGGACTTACCACAGGCAAGCCGAACCCTCCTGATTGGTGGTCTGGGCGCACTCTATACTGTAGACGATCTCTTGGTAGGAAAATCTCGTCTTCAGCTAACACAGCCGTAACCCCTCATAGAAGATCTAGATCAGGGGTCTTCCATCGTTGTAAGCAAAGGGCCATTTTACTGTCCTTCAGGCTTTAGGGGGTCCAGACTGTGGCCAGTGGGAGTAAACCATATGTCATAGCTTACTGCCATGGGATGAATAGTGCCCCATCATTGGTGTCAGTAGGAGGAATAGTGCCCCATCATTGGTGTCAGTGGGAGGAATAGTGTCCCATCATTGGTGTCCATGGGAGGAATAGTGCCCCATCATTGGTGTCCATGGGAGGAATAGTGTCCCATCATTGGTGTCAGTGGGAGGAATAGTGCTCCATCATTGGTGTCAGTGGGAGGAATAGTGCTCCATCATTGGTGTCAGTGTGAGGAATAGTGCCTCATCATTGGTGTCAGTGGGAGGAATAGTGTCCCATCATTGGTATCAGTGGGAGGAATAGTGCTCCATCATTGGTGTCAGTGGGAGGAATAGTGTCCCATCATTGGTATCAGTGGGAGGAATAGTGCCCCATCATTGGTGTCAGTGGGAGGAATAGTGCCCCATCATTGGTGTCAGTGGGAGGAATAGTGTCCCATCATTGGTATCAGTGGGAGGAATAGTGCTCCATCATTGGTGTCAGTGGGAGGAATAGTGTCCCATCATTGGTATCAGTGGGAGGAATAGTGCCCCATCATTGGTGTCAGTGGGAGGAATAGTGCCCCATCATTGGTATCAGTGGGAGGAATAGTGCCCCATCATTGGTGTCAGTGGGAGGAATAGTGCTCCATCATTGGTGTCAGTGGGAGGAATAGTGCCCCATCATTGGTATCAGTGGGAGGAATAGTGCCCCATCATTGGTGTCAGTGGGAGGAATAGTGCCCCATCATTGGTGTCAGTGGGAGGAATAGTGCCCCATCATTGATGTCAGTGGGAGGAATAGTGCCCCATCATTGGTGTCCATGGGAGGAATAGTGCCCCATCATTGGTGTCAGTGGGAGGAATAGTGCCCGATCATTGGTGTCAGTGGGAGGAATAGTGCCCGATCATTGGTGTCAGTGGGAGGCATAGTGCCCCATCATTGGTGTCAGTGGGAGGAATAGTGCCCCATCATTGGTGTCAGTGGGAGGAATAGTGCCCCATCATTGGTATCAGTGGGAGGAATAGTGCCCCATCATTGGTGTCAGTGGGAGGAATAGTGCCCCATCATTGGTGTCAGTGGGAGGAATAGTGCCCCATCATTGGTGTCAATGGGAGGAATATTGTCCCATCATTGGTGTCAGTGGGAGGAATAGTGCCCCATCATTGGTATCAGTGGGAGGAATAGTGCCCCATCATTGGTGTCAGTGGGAGGAATAGTGTCCCAGGGGCTGGATACAGGCTTGCAAATCTGGCCCCTAAGCCACAGTCTGGAGACCACTGACCGAGATCATTCTCTCATGCAAAATATAGATCACATAACTGTAAACCTTTTTTTTTCCTTTTAAAGGATAATTTCCCCTTTGTGTTCATGTAACATGTTCCCATAGCCGCACCTTACATCCCCCCCCCCCCCCCCGCCCTCCGCCGATAGATACTACGGGGGCATTTTGCCTTGTCCATGCGGTGGACTATGCTTGCATAGCTGCCCAACGCAGTCCCACTACATGTAATGTGAATGGACCCTAGGGGGTCTTTTACACTTGCAATTGGTGGGGGCATTAAAACTGTGTGGTTGAGTCACTTTTTAACTGCCCTTCAACCACTCCCCGTGTTGCTGCAGGTATTATGGCGGAAGTACCCAAGCGCAGATTGGGTCGGTTCCGTTACAATGAAGCACTATTCCTTCCACTGACACCAATGATGGGGCACTATTCCTCCCACTGACACCAATGATGGGGCACTATTCCTCCACTGACACCAATGATGGGGCACTATTCCTCCCACTGATACCAATGATGGGGCACTATTCCTTCCACTGACACCAATGATGGGGCACTATTCCTCCCACTGATACCAATGATGGGGCACTATTCCTTCCACTGACACCAATGATGGGACACTATTCCTCCCACTGACCCCAATGATGGGGCACTATTCCTCCCACTGACACCAATGATGGGGCACTATTCCTCCCACTGACACCAATGATGGAGCACTATTCCTCCTACTGACACCAATGATGGAGCACTATTCCTCCCACTGATACCAATGATGGGGCACTATTCCTTCCACTGACACCAATGATGGGACACTATTCCTCCCACTGACCCCAATGATGGGGCACTATTCCTCCCACTGACACCAATGATGGGGCACTATTCCTCCCACTGACACCAATGATGGAGCACTATTCCTCCCACTGACACCAATGATGGAGCACTATTCCTCCCACTGACACCAATGATGGGGCACTATTCCTCCCACTGACGCCTATTTATGGCATACCAGGGATCATGGATCAGTTTGAATCCATCAGAATACTTGAAGAGGTCATGCTGCCTTATGCTGAAGAGGAAATGCCCTTGAAATGGGGGTTCCAACAAGACAACGACCCCAAACACACCAGTAAACGTGCAACATCTTGGTTCCAGACCAACAAGATGGACGTTATGGAGTGGCCAGCCCAATCCCCGGATCTTCATCCAATAGAAAACTTGTGGGGTGACATCAAAAATGCCGTTTCTGAGGCCAAACCAAGAAATCGAGAAGAACTGTGGAATGTGGTCCAATCATCCTGGGCTGGAATACCTGATCACAGGGGCCAGAAGTTGGGTGACTCCATGCAACACAGATGTACAGCAGTTCTCAGAAACAGTGCGACTACAACCAAATATTCATGAAGTCATTCAAAGGAAAGCAAAATCTTCAAACATTTCTCAGTTTATATAGTGAATGTTGGAGTTTGTAAAGAAGAATACAAACACGGCCATTTTTTTGAACCGTCTAATATTCACTTTTCTTCCATTTTTTTAGAGGAACAACACAAATTTGATGTATTTTTCTTCATGTTGTGATTTGGAATAGAATGTGTCGTGTTCCCAATGCATTTGTGTGGATGGAAATAAAAGGATTAGAAGGATTTTCAGCTTTAGTCACTTTTTTCATCACACTGATGTTATTTTGAACACAACTGTATATTATATATTTACACCAGTCCCCGCCCCCGAGGAGCATACAATCTAAGGTCCCTAACTTACATTCATACGTACACATATTAGGGCCAATTTAGACAGGAGCCAATTAACCTATCAGCATGTCTTTGGAGAGTGGGAGGAAACCGGAGTACCCGGAGGAAACCCACGCAGGCACAGGGAGAACATGCAAACTCCAGGCAGGTGGTGCCGTGGCTGGGATTCGAACCAACGACCTGAGTACTGCTAGGCTGAAGTGCTAACCACTCAGCCACTGTGCTGCCCCAAAAAACTGACTCTCTGCACAAACCGTTTAAGCTCATTCCTGCATCCCCCACCACCCTCCCCCAACACTGCCCACCTCTGCATCCCCTGCCACCCTCCCCCAACACTGCCCACCTCTGCATCCCCTGCCACCCTCCCCCAACACTGCCCACCTCTGCATCCCCTGCCACCCTCTCCCAACACTGCCCACCTCTGCATCCCCCACCACCCTCCCCCAACACTGCCCACCTCTGCATCCCCCGCCACCCTCCCCCAACACTGCCCACCTCTGCATCCCCTGCCACCCTCTCCCAACACTGCCCACCTCTGCATCCCCTGCCATCCTCTCCCAACACTGCCCACCTCTGCATCCCCTGCCACCCTCTCCCAACACTGCCCACCTCTGCATCCCCTGCCACCCTCTTCTAGCACTGCTCACCTCTACATCCCCTGCCACCCTCTTCCAACACTGCTCACCTCTACATCCCCTGCCACCCTCTCCCAGCACTGCCCACCTCTGCATCCCCTGCCACCCTCTCCCAACACTGCCCACCTCTGCATCCCCTGTCCCTTAACCTCAACTACTAATCCTAATACTTAACCCTTAACCTCAACTACTAATCCTAACACTTAACCCTTAACCTCAACTACTAATCCTAACACTTAACCCTTAACCTTAACTACTAATCCTAACACTTAACCTTACCAGAGGTGAGCAGTGTTGGGAGAGGATGGCAGGGGGGGCAGAGGTGGGCAGTGTTGGGGGAGGGTGGCAGGGGATGCAGAGGTGGGCAGTGTTGGGAGAGGGTGGCAGGGGATGCAGAGGTGGGCAGTGTTGGGAGAGGGTGGCAGGGGATGCAGAGGTGGGCAGTGTTGGGAGAGGGTGGCAGGGGATGCAGAGGTGAGCAGTGTTGGGAGAGGGTGGCAGGGGATGCAGAGGTGAGCAGTGTTGGGAGAGGGTGGCGGGGGATGCAGAGGTGAGCAGTGTTGGGGGAGGGTGGCGGGGGATGCAGAGGTGGGCAGTGTTGGGAGAGGGTGGCAGGGGATGCAGAGGTGGGCAGTGTTGGGAGAGGGTGGCAGGGGATGCAGAGGTGATCACTGTTGGGAGAGGGTGGCAGGGGATGCAGAGGTGATCACTGTTGGGAGAGGGTGGCAGGGGATGCGGAGGTGTGCAATGTTGGTAGAGGGTGGCAGGGGATGCAGAGGTGATCACTGTTGGGAGAGGGTGGCAGGGGATGCAGAGGTGGGCAGTGTTGGGAGAGGGTGGCAGGGGATGCAGAGGTGATCACTGTTGGGAGAGGGTGGCAGGGGATGCAGAGGTGATCACTGTTGGGAGAGGGTGGCAGGGGATGCAGAGGTGGGCAGTGTTGGGGGAGGGTGGAAGGCTATGTGGAGGTGGGCAGTGTTGGGAGAGGGTGGCAGGGGATGCAGAGGTGATCACTGTTGGGAGAGGGTGGCAGGGGATGCAGAGGTGATCACTGTTGGGAGAGGGTGGCAGGGGATGCAGAGGTGGGCAGTGTTGGGGGAGGGTGGAAGGCTATGTGGAGGTGGGCAGTGTTGGGAGAGGGTGGCAGGGGTTGTGGATGGACCCTAGGGTTTTTTTTTATACTTGCAATCGGTGGGGGCATTAAAACTTTGTCTTTGAGTTTCTTTTTATCGGCCCTTCAACCACTCCCCGTGTTGCTGCAGAGGCTGTATCCGTGCCTCCACCTCGACCCTTTACTTCACGGCTGCAGCAGAAATGATTCCCTCTATCCCTCTTGATGGGCATTACCTGTTGCCAAGCGCAGCCCATTGACATGCATGTACCGCTCTGCAGCCGCCTGCGGTTACTTCACAGCATTCCGGTGTTTAGGAGGAGATAACGGACATGGAGTTGGGTGTTATCACAACGACTTCCCAAGGTTCTTCCTCCTCTTCTAGTCCTTCCTCCGATGCGCATTCTTCGTCTGTATCTGCGAGGCCTTCTTCCATCTCCCTGAGCTGCGCCATCAGTTTTGGTCTTTCCTTGCAGTATTTAATTCTGTAGAGATAAAGAAAGATATGTGATAAGAATGTGTCCATAAACAGTCAGAAATTCTCACAATTAATAGCCGACTCCACCTAGATCGGTGTTTGATAAAAAGACAAATAGTGCCAGCCCATCACCCGTCTGTTACTGTCACCAGCGGCCTCAGTTCATTCACCTCTCCCATAGAACAAATGTTAGGGGTGCGATATCCTCATTGTGACCAGTGAGGGGCTTGTGCTGCTAAACCCCGGGCAATAAGCACAGAAAACACCCCACCCCCATCTGATCATCTACCTACCTACAGGCCGGAAATAGGTAAATATTAGGAGGTTTGGGCTCAGTGACAGTGGGTGATAGCATGAAAATGTGTAGAAAATAGAGAAAAGCTATGAAGAACATGCGATAACTTACCCATAGTAGCATCCTAATGCGCTGGCGATGGTCAGTGCTAGAGCAACGACTCCAACTATCCCACCTACTACTGGAAGGAGGCCCTTTATCTTCATTTGAAAGAGAATATAAGCGATAAATTCCACATCAGGGTCGAAGTGTTGGATTTCCGATTCAGGATCACTGGTCTCGTTTATTGTTGGTGGAGACATCCCAGAGACCTTGGTGTCAGTGACTGAAGGGGTTGTGCTATTTTTATCTAGCCTTCCTGAATCATGGTCACTGGTCTGAGTTGTTGTTGGTGGAGATAGCCTGGAGACCTTGGTGTCAGTGCCTGAAGGGGTTGTGCTATTTTTATCTAGCCTTCCCGAATCATGGTCACTGGTCTCAGTTGTTGTTGGTGGAGATATCCCGGAGACCTTGGTGTCAGTGACTGAAGGGGTTGTGCTATTTTTATGTAGGCTTCCTGAATCATGGTCACTGGTCTCAGTTGTTGTTGGTGGTGATAGCCTGGAGACCTTGGTGTCAGTGACTGAAGGGGTTGTGCTATTTTTATCTAGCCTTCCTGAATCATGGTCACTGGTCTCAGGCATTGGTGGTAACATCCTGGAGCCCTCAGATTCCGTGAGAGAAGGGATCACGCTGTCTTTATCTAGGCTTCCTGAGTCATAGTCATTGGTCTCAGGTATTGGTGGTGACATCCTGGAGCCCTCAGTGTCAGTAACTGAAGGGGGTGCACTGTCTATATCTAGACTTCCCGCATTGTAGCCACTGATCTCAGTCGGTGGAAACATCATGGAGCCCTCTGTGTCAGTGACTGATGGGGTAGTGCTATATATATCCAGGCTTCCTGAATCGTAGTCGCTGGTTTCAGCCATCGTTGTTGGAGAAATCTCAGAACTCTTCTCTGTGTCAGTGACTGAAGGGGCCTCACTATCTATATGCAAAGTTCCCGAATCATAGTCCCTTGTCTCACCTGTTGTTGGCGGAGACATCCCGAAGCCTTTGGTGTCAGGGACTGAAGTTGGCTCGTTGTCTTCATGTAGGCTTCCTTGACCTTGGCCACTGGCCTCAGTCATTGTTGGAGACATCTGTTGGCCCTCAGTGTTAGTGACTGAAGGGGGCTCGCTATTTGTATATAGGGTTCCCGAATCATAGTCAGTGGTCTCACCCATGGTTGGTGGAGACATCCCGGAGTCCTCGGTGTGGATGACTGAAGGGGGCTCGCTATCTGTATATAAGATTCCAGAATCATAGTCACTGGTCTCATCCATTGTTGGTGGAGACATCCCTGAGCCATTGGTGTCAGTGACTGAAGGGGGCTCGCTAGCTGTATAGAAGATTCCAGAATCATAGTCACTGGTCTCACCCATTGTTGGTGGAGACATCCCAGAGCCATTGGTGTCAGTGACTGAAGGAGGCTCGCTAGCTGTATATAAGATTCCAGAATCATAGTCACTGGTCTCACCCATTGTTGGTGGAGACATCCCAGAGCCATTGGTGTCAGTGACTGAAGAGGGCTCGCTAGCTGTATATAAGATTCCAGAATCATAGTCACTGGTCTCACTCATTGTTGGTGGAGACATCCCAGAGCCATTGGTGTCAGTGACTGAAGAGGGCTCGCTAGCTGTATATAAGATTCCAGAATCATAGTCACTGGTCTCACCCATTGTTGGTGGAGACATCCCAGAGCCATTGGTGTCAGTGACTGAAGGGGGCTCGCTAGCTGTATATAAGATTCCAGAATCATAGTCACTGGTCTCACCCATTGTTGGTGGAGACATCCCAGAGCCATTGGTGTCAGTGACTGAAGAGGGCTCGCTAGCTGTATATAAGATTCCAGAATCATAGTCACTGGTCTCACCCATTGTTGGTGGAGACATCCCAGAGCCATTGGTGTCAGTGACTGAATTGGGCTCGCTAGCTGTATAAAAGATTTCAGAATCATAGTCAGTAGTCTCACCCATTGTAGATGGAGACATCCCAGAGCCATTGGTGTCAGTGACTGAATTGGGCTCGCTAGCTGTATAAAAGATTTCAGAATCATAGTCAGTAGTCTCACCCATTGTAGATGGAGACATCCCAATGCCCTCATCAGTGTTAGTGACTGAAGGGGGCTCGCTAGCTGTATATAAGATTCCAGAATCATAGTCACTGGTCTCACCCATTGTTGGTGGAGACATCCCAGAGCCATTGGTGTCAGTGACTGAAGGGGGCTCGCTAGCTGTATATAAGATTCCAGAATCATAGTCACTGGTCTCGCCCATTGTTGGTGGAGACATCCCTGAGCCATTGGTGTCAGTGACTGAAGGGGGCTCGTTATCTGTATATAAGATTCCAGAATCGTAGTCACTGGTCTCACCCATTGTTGGTGGAGACATCCCAGAGCCATTGGTGTCACTGACTGAAGGGGGCTCGTTATCTGTATATAAGATTCCAGAATCATAGTCACTGGTCTCGCCCATTGTTGGTGGAGACATCCCTGAGCCATTGGTGTCAGTGACTGAAGGGGGCTCGTTATCTGTATATAAGATTCCAGAATCGTAGTCACTGGTCTCACCCATTGTTGGTGGAGACATCCCTGAGCCATTGGTGTCACTGACTGAAGGGGGCTCGTTATCTGTATATAAGATTCCAGAATCATAGTCAGTGGTCTCACCTGTTGTTGGTGGAGACATCCCAGAGCCATTGGTGTCATTGTCTAAAGGGGGCTCGTTATCTGTATGTAGGATTCCAGAATCATAGTCGGTAGTCTCACCCGTAGTTGGTGGAGACATCCCTGAGTCCTTGGTGTCAGTGACTGAAGGGGTCTCGCTACCTGCATATAAGATTCCTGATCCATAGTAATTGGTCTGTGTTGTTGGTGGAGACATCCCAATGCCCTCATCAGTGTCAGTGACTGAAGGGGTCTTGCTTGGTGTCGGTAGGTCTCCATGGTGCTTCTTGACGGTCTCGGTGTCAGCCGCCTTCGAAGTGGGATCTGATGAAAGAAAAACAAAGGAAATTAGTTTAATGTCCGAATAATGAACACTAGAGCTGAGCAAAGCTGTGTGCATTCATGTCTATAGATCTACTCCACATGTCTCTGGTCCAGTTGGTCACGAATCAAAAACAAATCAGGTGTCTTCCATTTCTGGATAAAGCAGGGTGGGGTTAGAGGCGCACATTTCCTCTTATTTCCTGTACTGGGGTCCAGGACCACAAGAACAGGAAGTGGTGAGAAACCTCCCCAATGGGGGCACAGCAATGAAAACCTCACAAGGGATCAAACTATTGTTGAAAAACATTGCTCTCTGTGTCCCCATTGGATAGATTTCCCCTCACTTCCTGTGTGGAGGAACCATCTACCATAGGAACATAGGGGAGCGGAGGATCAGGTATGTACAACTGCTTTTGTCATCCCCTAGACACAAACAAGCAGTGAACCCTCTCAGTGGGAAGCAGCGAGGAGGTCTCTTACTTTTCCTGGAGTTGGGCTCTAAGATGAACTATTCTATTTATACCTTTATGCCCGCCCCTTGCTTTATTAATAGAATGTAAACAAACGCAGTCGCCATAGCAGATATGAGTTTGTTTACATTGTCAAGCGCCTTGTCCTTGTCTTCAGTAGACCCCCCACAGCGGGAGAAGACCCCCATATAATGAATAATAAACCAGAACCTGTAACACTTACCATTTACTTGAACAATGATCTTCCTGAATGGATGATGGTGGACGTTGTCCACGGTGAGGCGGACCTCGTAGGTTCCGCTGTCTCTGTGCAGGACCGGGCTGATGACCAAGGAGCAGTCCTCTTCAATTGAGCGGGTCAGATGCAGATGGAACCTTTTCCCTTGGAACTTCTGCGGGTTGATGTCAGTATGGCGCAGGATGGGTCTGTAGGGACCGCCTCCTTCCGGAGTCATTCCCCACTCCATCCCAACATTGCTGGCTCCAGAGAGATCCTCTGTGGTGAACACACATGGGATCACCAGTTTAGATCCGGCTGTAGCCTCCAGGCGGTTGTCCAATTGCCGGGCATGAGCAAATTCCACACCAAATGCCAGCTGCAGAAAGCAGAAAGCAATGAAGACTCTTAGAAGGGTCATTGTGGAGATTTTTGTCACTAAAAATGGAAAAATGTGACAAAAAAGGAAAATACGAGTATTTTCCTTATAAATCAGGATGAAATCTGAGTATTCGCTGAGCAGATCACAAATTCAGACGAGAGAATTCTCCGAGCAAATCAGACACGTGTGTTCTCTGTGTGAGTCAGGCTCAAATGACACCCAGGAAATTCAAATCTCTGCCACTGTGATGTCACGGGGATGCTGCTTGACCGCACTGCTGTGATTTGTTTTGTCAGGTAAATTCCTGCATGTTGCTTGACCGCACTGCTGCGATTTGTTTTGTCATTTGAATTCTTCCCTGCAGCACTGCATTGCAAACGACATGTCAACAAAGGGTTGACCCCCCCCCCCCCCCATGTTGTTTCTCCCAATGTATGACTGCTGGGGAACGATTTCCTCCATTTTTGTACATAGAGGTGTTTGGGGGGGGGGGGACTTTAGATGGGGGCAGGACTGGGTTTTAGCTGCATTTCTTCAATTTTTATATCTCCCTGACCTCCGCTAAAAATAGATCCGGTGATTTTTTTTTTTTATTTCAGTTGGCCAGAATTAACCGACATTTATACATATAAAACAGACCAAGATAAAGACAGTTATTTCTATGTGTGTGTATGTGTGTAATATATATATATACACACACAAACACACACTGTGTATGTAATATATTTTCTTTCCTTCAGAAACCTATTGCATGTGATTGCTGTAGGCAGGAAATATTGTATTATAAAGTGGAAGATTACGGATTAATTTTTGGAAAATCAGGATATCGTTTATCGCCACTTTATTATTGAAGCAGAACTTTACCCAGACATGAAATAATGAATTGTGTAAATAATATCATGCTTGTTGTTGGCGCATGCAGTGATGGGCTCCTTGTATCTCTTCTTCAGTGTAAGGCCCCCCCCCCCCCATAGACTGCTCAAATTTCAATCCCTTCCGGTTGAATTATGTAATATGGAAGCCCTGAGTGACCCTACAAGCCTTCCCGGAGTGACGAATGTCGATTTAAAGTGATACTAATGGAAATGTTTTTGAACATGTCATGCTTACCTGCTCTGTGTAATGGTTTTGCACAGAGCAGCCCCACTCCCCCTCTTCTAGGGTCCCCCACTGACGCTCCGATCACCGATATCCCCTCCCCCCGTGTGTGGAGTACACCAATCTCATGTGTGCCGGCTGCAGTGCCAGACAGGTGAGTTCTCCGACCCCCCTCCACAGTCATTGATGGGCCCCCACACCGACACGGTGCCACTGTAGCATGCTGTCCGCAGTGTGACTGGTACTGGGATGGTGATGTCATTTCACCAGTCAGGGACTGGCAGGCCAACCAAAGGAATCTCCTTGAGACTTGGTAACCATACTGAGCCCGAGTCTCTCGGATGCTTTCAGAGAGTCCCAGGCATGGAATGTAGCATGAAGATGTGTATCCCTGCAGCAACCGCATGTGACGGAAGCCAGGAAAACAAGCCGAGCGCCGAGCTAAGTCACCAACTCCTTACATGCCGGACTACAACACAGTCACTGTAACCACTTCCAGTCCGGACACTTCCCCCCCTTCCAGTCCAGACACTTCCCCCCCTTCCAGTCCAGACACTTCCCCCCCTTCCAGTCCGGACACTCCCCCCCCCTCCACCCTTCCAGTCCGGACACTTTCCCCCCCTTCCAGTCCGGACACTTTCCCCCCCTTCCAGTCCGGACACTTTCCCCCCCCTTCCAGTCCGGACACTCCCCCCCCCTCCACCCTTCCAGTCTGGACACTTTCCCCCCCTTCCAGTCCGGACACTTTCCCCCCCCTTCCAGTCTGGACACTTTCCTCCCCCTACCAGTCCGGACACTTTCCCCCCCCCTTCCAGTCCAGACACTTCCCCCCCCCCCCCTTCCAGTCCAGACACTTTCCCCCCCCTTCCAGTCCAGACACTCCCCCCCCCCCCCCCCCCTTCCAGTCCAGACACTTTCACCCCCCCTTCCAGTCCAGACACTTTCACCCCCTTCCAGTCCGGACACTTTCCCCCCCCCTTCCAGTCCAGACACTTCCCCCCCCCCCCCTTCCAGTCCAGACACTTTCCCCCCCCTTCCAGTCCAGACACTTCCCCCCCCCCCCCCCCTTCCAGTCCAGACACTTTCACCCCCCCTTCCAGTCCAGACACTTTCCCCCCCTTCCAGTCCGGACACTTTCCCCCCCCTTCCAGTCTGGACACTTTCCTCCCCCTACCAGTCCGGACACTTTCCCCCCCCCTTCCAGTCCAGACACTTCCCCCCCCCCCCCCCTTCCAGTCCAGACACTTTCCCCCCCCTTCCAGTCCAGACACTTCCCCCCCCCCCCCCTTCCAGTCCAGACACTTTCACCCCCCCTTCCAGTCCGGACACTTCCCCCCCTTCCAGTCTGGACACTCCCCCCCCCCCCCCCCCCCCCAGGCCAATTTTCAGCTTTCAGCGCTATCACACTTTGAATGACAATTGCGCGGTCATGCAACACTGTACCCATATGAATTTTTTAGCATTTTTTGCGACAGATAAAGCTTTATCTTGGTGGTATTTATTCACTGCTGGGATTTTTATTTTTTTTGCTATGTAAATGAAAAAGTCCAAAAATTAAAAAAAGTGTTTTTCTTAAAAATTTTTGCAAATGAATAGTATTTCATCATAAATCTCGGCCAAAATTTATTCCGTTTTATCTTTTTAGTGAAAAAAAAAAAATAACCTAAATTAGTTTATAACCCAAAATTATCATTTTTAAACATTTTTTACATTTTTTTTATATTATTTTTTTTTTTTTACATACTGTCACCCTAGCAGTACACTGTCACCATGGTGACACTGTGCTACTTATGGGGGGTGATGAAGATTTTTTTTTTTTTTTTACACTGTTTTGCTTTTACACCCATAAAGGCTGTAAAATCAATCATTTCTCCTTCTCTCTGGCTGCATTCCTGCAGCCAATGAGAAATACTGTGTGAGCTGTGATTGGTCACAGCTTGTCACATGGTACAAGGCTGTTGTGAATGGCCCTGTACCATGTGACCTCTGTGATCATTCACTGATTTTACACCTATTAAGCAATGATGTCAGAAGTGACATCATGTTTACTACTCTGCATGTGATCACTGATTGGCCAATCAGTGATCACATGATCGGCACCTCACACAAAGGTCCTGTACAACGATCGGTGTTCTACTGTGTCTGGAGGATACAGCGGGCACCGGATCACGGTGCTGCTCTCTCCCAGGGAGCGCGCACAAGCAGGGGGCAAGGAGGCCGTTTATATGCAACGGCCGGACGGGAAGTGGTTAATGGTCGGGATTCAGAAGTTTGGCCCCGGGACAGCCTAGCGGGGACACAGACACAGGTCATCATTATTACTAGTGCCGGTCCCAGGGGATACAGGATTTCACAGCGGCTGTATCACCCAGTGCCCGTGTTGTAGTCTGGCATGTAGGGAGTTAAGTCACGTCAGGTACCTCCAGAGATCCGGCCCGGAGCTTTGGGTATCGCAGGATAATGACATCACACATCACATGATGTAACACAGCGGGTATAATGGGAAAGTCCGGTGAGGATTCGGCAATCACAGTTATTATCGTGGTATCTGACCACCACTGGGTTCTTTATTATATTATTATATAAATGGGGGGGGGGAAGCAAAATGTAAATTTGGAAACTAAAAAAGAATATTTTTTAATTTCTACTATAAAAAATCCATTAACAAAATTAAAAAAGAAAAAAAAATCAAATTTCTTCTGTTGAGCCTAAAATGTATTTTGCTGCATATTTTTGGTAAAAAAAATCCCAATAAGTGTATATTGATTGATTTGTGTCAAGTTTTAGCGTCTACAAACTATGGGGTATATACTGGAACTTTTATTTTTTAATTTATACTGGTAATGGTTCTGATCAGTGACTAATAGTGAGACTGTGATAGTGTGGCGGGGAATCTGACGCTGGGTGCGGGGTATACTAACTGACACTGACATAAATAGAGACACTGACAGTGTATATTATTAGCACTGATCACTGTATTAATGTACTAATGACACTGGCTGGGAAGGGGTTAACATCTAGGGGAAATCAAGGGGTTAACTGTGTGCCTAACAAGTGTTGGTGTGTGATATGTGCTGCTTTTATGAAGGGATCTTGTATTTTTCCTGCTTAGCAGGGAATAAAACAGCAGCAAGATGGCCTGTCACTGTGCAGAGCTCTGTTCTGTGAATCCCTGAGCCGATCAGTCATTGGCCGGGACCCGCTGATCGGCTTGTGCTGTAACGAATCACAGCACAGCTAGGTTGGCGGGCTCGCCCTACTCGGAGTCGCTGATCAGGAATCCAATATGTGATCCAGCGCACAGCGGGCTCCCTCCATCATCAGTATGTCTGCATGGGGCGGTCAGGAACTGGTTAAAGGTAGACTTGGAGATGCCGGGACTTGAACCCGGGGCCTCACACGTGCAACGCATGCGCTCTGCCACTGAGCTACATCCCCTTTGTTTTTGGTCGTGGACTTACCACAGGCAAGCCGAACCCTCCTGATTGGTGGTCTGGGCGCACTCTATACCGTAGATGATCTCTTGGTAGGAAAATCTCGTCTTCAGCTAACACAGCCGTAACCCCTCATAGAAGATCTAGATCAGGGGTCTTCCAACGTTGTAAGCAAAGGGCCATTTTACTGTCCTTCAGGCTTTAGGGGGTCCAGACTGTGGCCAGTGGGAGTAAACCATATGTCATAGCTTACTGCCATGGGATGAATAGTGCCCCATCATTGGTGTCAGTGGGAGGAATAGTGCCCCATCATTGGTGTCAGTGGGAGGAACAGTGCCCCATCATTGGTGTCAGTGAGATGAATAGTGCCCCATCATTGGTGTCAGTGGGAGGAATAGTGCCTCATCATTGGTGTCAGTGGGAGGAATAGTGCCCTATCATTGGTATCAGTGGGAGGAATAGTGCCCCATCATTAGTGTCAGTGGGATGAATAGTGCCCGATCATTGGTTTCAGTGGGAGGAATAGTGCCCCATTATTGGTGTCAGTGGGAGGAATAGTGCTCCACCATTGGTGTCAGTGGAGGAATAGTGCTCCACCATTGGTGTCAGTGGGAGGAATAGTGCCCCATCATTGGTTTCAGTGGGAGGAATAGTGCCCCATTATTGGTGTCAGTGGGAGGAATAGTGCTCCACCATTGGTGTCAGTGGGAGGAATAGTGCCCCATCATTGGTTTCAGTGGGAGGAATAGTGCCCCATCATTGGTGTCAGTGGGATGAATAGTGCCCCATCATTGGTGTCACTGGGAGGAATAGTGCCCCATCATTGGTTTCAGTGGGATGAATAGTGCTCCATCATTGGTGTCAGTGGGAGGAATAGTGCCCCAGCATTGCTGTCAGTGGGAGGAATAGTGCCCCATCATTGGTGTCAGTGGGAGGAATAGTGCCCCATCATTGGTGTCAGTGGGAGGAATAGTGCCCCATCATTGGTGTCAGTGGGAGGAATAGTGCCCCATCATTGGTGTCAGTGGGAGGAATAGTGCCCCAGGGGCTGGATACAGGCTTGCAAATCTGGCCCCTAAGCCACAGTCTGGAGACCACTGACAGAGATCATTCTCTCATGCAAAATATAGATCACATAACTGTAAACCTTTTTTTTTTCCTTTAAAGGATAATTTCCCCTTTGTGTTCATGTAACATGTTCCCATAGCCGCACCTTACATCCCCTCCCCCCCCCCCCCGCCCTCCGCCGATAGATACTACGGGGGCATTTTGCCTTGTCCATGCGGTGGACTATGCTTGCATAGCTGCCCAACGCAGTCCCACCACATGTGATGTGAATGGACCCTAGGGGGTCTTTTACACTTGCAATTGGTGGGGGCATTAAAACTGTGTGGTTGAGTTGCTTTTTAATTGCCCTTCAACCACTCCCCCTGTTGCTGCAGGTATTGTGACGGAAGTACCCAAGCGCAGATTGGGTCGGTTCCGTTACAATGAAGCACTATTCCTTCCACTGACACCAATGATGAGACACTATTCCTTCCACTGACACCAATGATGGGGCACTATTCCTCCCACTGACACCAATAATGGGACACTATTCCTTCCACTGACACCAATGATGGGACACTATTCCTTCCACTGACACCAATGATGGGGCACTATTCCTTCCACTGACACCAATGATGGGACACTATTCCTTCCACTGACACCAATGATGGGGCACTATTCCTTCCACTGACACCAATAATGGGACACTATTCCTTCCACTGACACCAATGATGGGACACTATTCCTTCCACTGACACCAATGATGGGGCACTATTCCTTCCACTGACACCAATAATGGGACACTATTCCTTCCACTGACACCAATGATGGGACACTATTCCTCCCACTGACACCAATGGTGGGGCACTATTCCTCCCACTGACACCAATGATGGGGCACTATACCTCCCACTGACACCAACGATGGGGCACTATTCCTCCCACTGACACCAATGATGGGGCACTACTCCTCCCACTGACACCAATGATGGGGCACTACTCCTCCCATTGACACCAATGATGGGGCACTATTCCTCCCACTGACACCAATGATGGGGCACTATTCCTCCCACTGACGCCTATTTATCGCATACCAGGGATCATGGATCAGTTTGAATCCATCAGAATACTTGAAGAGGTCATGCTGCCTTATGCTGGAGAGGAAATGCCCTTGAAATGGGTGTTCCAACAAGACAACGACCCCAAACACACCAGTAAACGTGCAACATCTTGGTTCCAGACCAACAAGATGGACGTTATGGAGTGGCCAGCCCAATCCCCGGATCTTCATCCAATAGAAAACTTGTGGGGTGACATCAAAAATGCAGTTTCTGAGGCCAAACCAAGAAATAGAGAAGAACTGTGGAATGTGGTCCAATCATCCTGGGCTGGAATACCTGATCACAGGGGCCAGAAGTTGGGTGACTCCATGCAACACAGATGTACAGCAGTTCTCAGAAACAGTGCGACTACAACCAAATATTCATGAAGTCATTCAAAGGAAAGCAAAATCTTCAAACATTTCTCAGTTTATATAGTGAATGTTTGAGTTTGTAAAGAAGAATACAAACACGGCCATTTTTTTGAACCGTCTAATATTCACTTTTCTTCCATTTTTTTAGAGGAACAACACAAATTTGATGTATTTTTCTTCATGTTGTGATTTGGAATAGAATGTGTCGTGTTCCCAATGCATTTGTGTGGATGGAAATAAAAGGATTAGAAGGATTTTCAGCTTTAGTCACTTTTTTCAACACACTGCTATTATTTTGAACACAACTGTATATTATATATTTACACCAGTCCCCGCCCCCGAGGAGCATACAATCTAAGGTCCCTAACTTACATTCATACGTACACATATTAGGGCCAATTTAGACAGGAGCCAATTAACCTATCAGCATGTCTTTGGAGAGTGGGAGGAAACCGGAGTACCCGCAGGAAACCCACGCAGGCACAGGGAGAACATGCAAACTCCAGGCAGGTGGTGCCGTGGCTGGGATTGGAACCAACGACCTGAGTACTGCTAGGCTGAAGTGCTAACCACTCAGCCACTGTGCTGCCCCAAAAAACTGACTCTCTGCACAAACTGTTTAAGCTCATTCCTGCATCCCCCACCACCCTCCCCCAAAACTGCCCACCTCTGCATCCCCTGCCACCCTCTCCCAACACTGCCCACCTCTGCATCCCCCACCACCCTCTCCCAACACTGCCCACCTCTGCATCCCCTGCCACCCTCTCCCAATACTGCCCACCTCTGCATCCCCTGCCACCCTCTCCCAACACTGCTCACCTCCACATCCCTTGCCACCCTCTTCCAACACTGCTCACCTCTGCATCCCCTGCCACCCTTTTCCAACACTGCTCACCTCTGCATCCCCTGCCACCCTCTCCCAACACTGCTCACCTCTACATCCCCTGCCACCCTCTTCCAACACTGCCCACCTCTACATCCCCTGCCACCCTCTCCCAACACTGCTCACCTCCACATCCCTTGCCACCCTCTCCCAGCACTGCCCACCTCTGCATCCCCTGCCACCCTCTCCCAACACTGCTCACCTCTGCATTCCTTGTCCCTTAACCTCAACTACTAATCCTAACACTTAACTCTTAACCTTAACTACTAATCCTAACACCTAACCCTTAACCTCAACTACTAATCCTAACACCTAACCCTTAACCTCAACTACTAATCCTAACACCTAACCCTTAACCTCAACTACTAATCCTAACACTTAACCCTTAACCTCAACTACTAATCCTAACACTTAACTCTTAACCTCAACTACTAATCCTAACTCTTAACTCTTAACCTCAACTACTAATCCTAACACTTAACCCTTAACATCAACTACTAATCCTAACACCTAACCCTTAACCTCAACTACTAATCCTAACACTTAACTCTTAACCTCAACTACTAATCCTAACTCTTAACTCTTAACCTCAACTACTAATCCTAACACTTAACCCTTAACATCAACTACTAATCCTAACACTTAACTCTTAACCTCAACTACTAATCCTAACACCTAACCCTTAACCTCAACTACTAATCCTAACTCTTAACTCTTAACCTCAACTACTAATCCTAACACTTAACCCTTAACATCAACTACTAATCCTAACACTTAACTCTTAACCTCAACTACTAATCCTAACACCTAACCCTTAACCTCAACTACTAATCCTAACACTTAACTCTTAACCTCAACTACTAATCCTAACACTTAACCCTTAACATCAACTACTAATCCTAACACTTAACTCTTAACCTTAACTACTAATCCTAACACCTAACCTTACCAGAGGTGAGCAGTGTTGGAAAAGGGTGGCAGGGAATGTAGAGGTGAGCAGTGTTGGGAGAGGGTGGCAGGGGATGTAGAGGTGAGCAGTGTTGGGAGAGGGTGGCAGGGGATGTAGAGGTGAGCAGTGTTGGGAGAGGGTGGCAGGGGATGCAGAGGTGGGCAGTATTGGGAGAGGGTGGCAGGGGATGCAGAGGTGGGCAGTGTTGGGAGAGGGTGGTGGGGGATGCAGAGGTGGGCAGTGTTGGGAGAGGGTGGTGGGGGATGCAGAGGTGGGCAGTGTTGGGAGAGGGTGGCAGGGGATGCAGAGGTGGGCAGTGTTGGCAGAGGGTGGCAGGGGATGCAGAGGTGGGCAGTGTTGGGAGAGGGTGGCAGGGGATGCAGAGGTGGGCAGTGTTGGGAGAGGGTGGCAGGGGATGCGGAGGTGGGCAGTGTTGGGAGAAGGTGGCAGGGGATGCGGAGGTGGGCAGTGTTGGGGGAGGGTGGAAGGCTATGTGGAGGTGGGCAGTGTTGGGGGAGGGTGGCAGGGGATGCAGAGGTGGGCAGTGTTGGGAGAGGGTGGCAGGGGATGCAGAGGTGGGCAGTGTTGGGGGAGGGTGGCAGGGGATGTAGAGGTGGGCAGTGTTGGGGGAGGGTGGCAGGGGATGTAGAGGTGGGCAGTGTTGGGAGAGGGTGGCAGGGGATGTAGAGGTGGGCAGTGTTGGGAGAGGGTGGCAGGGGTTGTGGATGGACCCTAGGGTTTTTTTTATACTTGCAATTGGTGGGGGCATTAAAACTTTGAGTTTCTTTTTATCGGCCCTTCAACCACTCCCCGTGTTGCTGCAGAGGCTGTATCCGTGCCTCCACCTCCATCCTTTACTTCACGGCTGCAGCAGAAATGATTCCCTCTATCCCTCTTGATGGGCAGTACCTGTTGCCAAGCGCAGCCCATTGACATGCATGTACAGCTCTGCAGCCGCCTGCGGTTACTTCACAGCATTCCGGTGTTTAGGAGGAGATAACGGACATGGAGTTGGGTGTTATCACAACGACTTCCCAAGGTTCTTCCTCCTCTTCTAGTCCTTCCTCCGATGCGCATTCTTCGTCTGTGTCTGCGAGGCCTTCTTCCATCTCCCTGAGCCTCGCCATCAGTTTTGGTCTTTCCTTGCAGTATTTAATTCTGTAGAGATAAAGAAAGATATGTGATAAGAATGTGTCCATAAACAGTCAGAAATTCTCACAATTAATAGCCGACTCCACCTAGATCGGTGTTTGATAAAAAGACAAATAGTCACACGCCATCACCCGTCTGTTACTGTCACCAGCGGCCTCAGTTCATTCACCTCTCCCATAGAACAAATGTTAGGGGTGCGATATCCTCATTGTGACCAGTGAGGGGCTTGTGCTGCTAAACCCCGGGCAATGAGCACAGAAAACACCCCACCCCCATCTGATCATCTACCTACCTACAGGCAGGAAATAGGTAAATATTAGGAGGTTTGGGCTCAGTGACAGTGGGTGATAGCATGAAAATGTGTAGAAAATAGAGAAAAGCTATGAAGAACATGCGATAACTTACCCATAGTAGCATCCTAATGCGCTGGCGATGGTCAGTGCTAGAGCAATGACTCCAACTATCCCACCTACTACTGGAAGGAGGCCCTTTATCTTCATTTGAACGAGAATATAAGCGATAAATTCCACATCAGGGTCGAAGTGTTGGATTTCCGATTCATGGTCACTGGTCTCGTTTATTGTTGGTGGAGACATCCCAGAGACCTTGGTGTCAGTGACTGAAGGGGTTTCGGTATTTTTATGTAGTCTTCCCGAATCATGGTCACTGGTCTTAGTTGTTGTTGGTGGAGATATCCCGGAGACCTTGGTGTCAGTGACTGAAGGGGTTGTGCTATTTTTATCTAGCCTTCCTGAATCATGGTCACTGGTCTCGTTTATTATTGGTGGAGACATCCCTGAGTCCTTGGTGTCAGTGACTGAAGGGGTCTCTCTACCTCTATATAAGATTCCTGATCCATAGTAATTGGTCTGTGTTGTTGGTGGAGACATCCCAATGCCCTCATCAGTGTCAGTGACTGAAGGGGTCTTGCTTGGTGTCGGTAGGTCTCCATGGTGCTTCTTGACGGTCTCGGTGTCAGCCGCCTCTGAAGTGGGATCTGATGAAAGAAAAACAAAGGAAATTAGTTTAATGTCCAAATAATGAACACTAGAGCTGAGCAAAGCTGTGTGCATTCCTGTCTATAGATCTACTCCACATGTCTCTGGTCCAGTTGGTCACGAATCAAAAACAAATCCGGTGTCTTCCATTTCTGGATGAAGCCGGGTGGGGTTAGAGGCGCACATTTCCTCTTATTTCCTGTACTGGGGTCCAGGACCACAAGAACAGGAAGTGGTGAGAAACCTCCCCAATGGGGGCACAGCAATGAAAACCTAACAAGGAATCAAACTGTTGTTGAAAAACATTGCTCTCTGTGTCCCCATTGGATAGATTTCCCCTCACTTCCTGTGCGGAGGAACCATCTACCATAGGAACATAGGGGAGCGGAGGATCAGGTATGTACAACTGCTTTTGTCTCCCCCTAGACACAAACAAGCAGTGAACCCTCTCAGTGGGAAGCAGCGAGGAGGTCTCTTACTTTTCCCGGAGTTGGGCTCTAAGATGAACTATTCTATTTATACCTTTATGCCCGCCCCTTGCTTTATTAATAGTATGTAAAAACGCAGTCGCCATAGCAGATATGAGTTTGTTTACATTGTCAAGCGCCTCGTCCTTGTCTTCAGTAGACCCCCCACAGCGGGAGAAGACCCCCATATAATGAATAATAAACCAGAACCTGTAACACTTACCATTTACTTGAACAATGATCTTCCTGATTGGATGATGGTGGACGTTGTCCACGGTGAGGCGGACCTCGTAGGTTCCGCTGTCTCTGTGCAGGACCGGGTTGATGACCAAGGAGCAGTCCACTTCAATTGAGCGGGTCAGATTTAGATGGAACCTTTTCCCTTTGAACTTCTGCGGGTTGATGTTAGTATGGCGCAGGATGGGTCTGTAGGGACCGCCTCCTTCCGGAGTCATTCCCCACTCGATCCCAACATTGCTGGCTCCAGAGAGATCCTCTGTGGTGAACACACATGGGATCACCAGTTTAGATCCGGCTGTAGCCTCCAGGCGGTTGTCCAATTGCCGGGCATGAGCAAATTCCACACCAAATGCCAGCTGCAGAAAGCAGAAAGCAATGAAGACTCTTAGAAGGGTCATTGTGGAGATTTTTGTCAACAAAAATGGAAAAATGTGACAAAAAAGGAAAATACGAGTATTTTCCTTATAAATCAGGATGAAATCTGAGTATTCGCTGAGCAGATCACAAATTCAGACGAGAGAATTCACCGAGCAAATCAGACACGTGTGTTCTCTGTGTGAGTCAGGCTCAAATGACACCCAGGAAATTCAAATCTCTGCCACTGTGATGTCACTGTGATGTCACTGTTGTCACGGTGATGCTGCTCGACTGCACTGCTGCGAGTTGTTTTGTCAAATTCCTGCATGCTGCTTGACCGCACTGCTGCGATTTGTTTTTTCATTTGAATTCTTGCCTGCAGCACTGCATTGCAAATGACATGTCAACAAAGGGTTGACCCCCCCCCATGTTGTTTCTCCCAATGTATGACTGCTGGGGAACGATTTCCTCCATTTCAGTACATAGAGGTGTGTGGGGGGGGGGACTGGAGATGGGGGGGGGCAGGACTGGGTTTTAGCTGCATTTCTTCAATTTTTACATCTCCCTGACCTCCGCTAAAAATAGATCCAATGATTTGTCAGTTGGCCGAATGTAACCGACACTTAGAAACAACTGTTTTTATCTCTGATAGGTGAGATATGAATATGATTGCGGATTAGATTTTAAAATAAAGTATGTGTATATATATATATATATATTTTTTTTTTTGTATATTATGGAAAATATATAATATTTTCATTCTTTAGAAACCTATTGAATATGATTGCTGTATTGTATTATAAAGTGGAAGTGTATGGATTAATTTTTGGAGAATAAGGATATCGTTTATCATCACTTTTTAATATTGAGGAAGAATTTCAGCCAACAATAAAATAAAAATTAATATTATTCTTATTAATTTCTAACTTCATATTAAAAATGTCTAATATATGTATTATTTTTTCTTAATAATAATAATAAATATATTATACTAATCTTTGCACAGTATTGTAATTGTTTTTTTTACCTGAATTTTTTTTTTTTTTATAATGGATTTAGTTAATTTTGCATTTAAAAAGCAGATCCTTTATATAATGACATTTATAAGGTTGTATCAAATATTTATTATTATATTTCGTTGATATTTGAATTTGGTTATTTACTATTATTTTGTATTTTTATGTATTGTGGCACTTTTGTTTTGTTTTTTTAATCATTTATATAGCAGATTTTAGCTCTCAATGAGGTGTCCAAGGCAGGCCGTAGACCGGGCCGTTTATCAGCTGAATTTTCGGTAGATAAACAAAAAATTGGTCGGCCCTGTTGCCGATGCTGCCACCAATGTCCACGAAAAACGGCCCTTTTTCTCGGATTTTCCAGCATGACCTATAAAAATAAATGAGATCTGCGAAAAACGGCCGACGGGCTGGCCCCAGTAACGGCGTGAATGTTCGTGCGGGAGCGGAAATTCAGCCGATAAACGACCCGTGTGTGGCCTTCATAATTTCCACATCAGACAATTGATCAGCTAAACAGCTTTTGTGTACCAAGACAGTAACATTTTCCTCTTTATTTACAGCCTGCCAGCCAGTGGTGCCTACCAGTCTAGTCGTTCCCCATAGCCGGCCGTCGTCCAATTAGAGGTCAGCATTACCGCATACTTCCGGGAGGAGCTCCAGATGTGGAAAACTGTATTTATTACATGAGAATGTCATGATTTCCCTCCATTACATTTTCTGTGCAGGGGCAGACTGACCATTTGGAAACTCGGGCACTGCCCGAGGGCCCGGGGTCAGTAGGGGGCCCCATGAGATGTCCCTGGTACCTTTTTCATAGCCTTTATTGAGTTTGGGTGAGGACACAGGGGCCCCATGATCCCCTATTGCCCGGGGGCCCCATGATCCCCTATTGCCCGGGGGCCCCATGATCCCCTATTGCCCGGGGGCCCCATGATCCCCTATTGCCCGGGGGCCCCATGATCCCCTTTTGCCCGGGGGCCCCATGATCCCCTATTGCCCGGGGGCCCCATGATCCCCTATTGCCCGGGGGCCCCATGATCCCCTATTGCCCGGGGCCCCATGATCCCCTATGGCCCGGGGGCCCCATGAGTTGTCAGTCCGCCCCTGTTTCTGTGTTTATTTTTTGACTGTTGATATTTTGTCTGCGGTATCAGCGCGAGGATAAACTCCGGCAAGTTCTGAGAGGAGCCGTGATCCGGGCTGGAAAATGATTTATTGATGAAAGTGAATAAGTTATAAGTTGGGGAGGAAAAGGGATGAGGAATAGCGGCGCCGTGGCTAAAGGTGACGGACGCGCCATATATCACAGCTATGGAATACTGACCGCCGGAGTCTATGGGGAACATAGATAATTCACAAGAAAAAAACCCCCCCAAAGTCAGAGGCCAGCGGTCATCCCCAGAAAATACAAACACATTAATGCTTCAAGAAACAATATTATTGAATCGGCACGCGGCAGGCAGATCCCGCTGTATGGAGTGTGAGGACTGTGTGCGCTCATAGAGCTCAACCTAGTGGCTATAAAGGTTCAAGGTGTTTTACCTCCATGCTTTGTGTGCACGAAGGTAAAATACCTCGTATGTGCGGCTCCCCCCCGCAGCCCCCCAATACTTACCTTAGCTCCATCCTGATCCAGTGATGAGTATGAGAGCCTCCGCTTTACAGGGACTCTTCCTCCTCATTGGCTGAGACAGCAGTGGTAGCCATTGGGGGGCCGAGCCACGCTCCTTGTGTAAATGGACACATGAGCATCGGCTCAGGAGCAAGACCTGCTCACGTGCCCCCATTGCAAGCTGCACGCTCTAGAGCAGTGGTTTCAACCTTCCTAATGCCGTGACCCTTTAATACAGTTCCTCATGTTGTGGTGACCCCCCAACCATAAAATTATTTACCCAGAAATTATAATTCATAAGTGTCGTTTTACCTCCAATACTGCTGCTTTCAACACAGTAGCTGCTCTTTACACATCGGAAATATGTGTTTTCTGATGGTCTTAGGCGACCCCTATGAAAGGGTCGCGACCCCCAGGTTGAGAACCGCTGCTCTAGAGGCATTCAGCAGCCAAGAGCGCAAATGAGGGACCCGAGGGGGAAACCACTGCACAGAGCAGGGAAGTATGACTTGTGGTTTAATTCAAATCTGCCTTTAAGCGCTTCCACACCACCCTATAGCAGAAATACTGGTACAGGGCGGCACGTGTGTGTGTGTATATATGTGTGTGTATATATGTGTGTGTATATATGTGTGTGTGTGTGTGTGTATATATGTGTGTGTATATATGTGTGTGTGTGTGTGTGTATATATATATATATATGTGTGTGTGTGTGTGTATGTATGTATGTGTATATATACAGTCAGGTCCATAAATATTGGGACATGGACACAATTCTAACATTTCTGGCTCTATACACCACAATGGATTTGAAATGAAACGAACAAGATGTGCTTTAACTGCAGACTGTCAGCTTTAATTTCAGGGTATTTACATCCAAATCAGGTGAACGGTGTAGGAATTACAACAGTTTGCATATGTGCCTCCCACTTGTTAAGGGACCAAAAGTAATGGGACAGAATAATAATCATAAATCAAACTTTCACTTTTTAATACTTGGTTGCAAATCCTTTGCAGTCAATGACAGCCTGAAGTGTGGAACGCATAGACATCAGCAGACGCTGGGTTTCATCCCTGGTGATGCTCTGCCAGGCCTCTACTGCAACTGTCTTCAGTTCCTGCTTGTTCTTGGGGCATTTTCCCTTCAGTTTTGTCCTCAGCAAGTGAAATGCTCAATCGGATTCAGGTCAGGTGATGGACTTGGCCATTGCAGAACATTCCACTTCTTTGGTGGCTTTTGCAGTCTGCTTTGGGTCATTGTCCATCTGCACTGTGAAGCGTCCAATGAGTTGTGAAGCATTTGGCTGAATATGAGCAGATAATATTCCCGAAACACTTCACAATTCATCCGGCTGCTTCTGTCAGCAGTCACATCATCAATAAATACAAGAGAAGCAGTTCCATTGGCAGCCATACATGCCCACGCCATGACACTACCACCACCATGATCACTGATGAGGTGGTATGCTGAGGACCATGAGCAGTTCCTTCTCCATACTCTTCTCTTCCCATCACTCTGGTACAAGTTGATGTCGGTCTCATCTGTCCATAGGATGTTGTTCCAGAACTGTGAAGGCTTTTTTACATGTCGTTTGGCAAACTCTAATCTGGCCTTCCTGTGTTTGAGGCTCACCAATGGTTTCCATCTTGTGGTGAACCCTCTGTATTCACTCTGGTGAAGTCT
Organism: Staurois parvus; assembly: GCF_062004578.1. Lineage (NCBI taxonomy): Eukaryota > Metazoa > Chordata > Amphibia > Anura > Ranidae > Staurois > Staurois parvus. The sequence continues at coordinate 145,477 of NW_028319973.1, forward strand.
TCTCTTGATTGGTGACTTTGACACACATACACCTACCTCCTGGAGAGTGTTCTTGATCTGGCCAACTGTTGTGAAGGGTGTTTTCTTCACCGGGGAAAGAATTCTTCGCTCATCCACCACAGTTGTTTTCCGTGGTCTTCCGGGTCTTTTGGTGTTGCTGAGCTCACCGGTGCGTTCCTTCTTTTTAAGAATGTTCCAAACAGTTGTTTTGGCCACACCTAATGTTTTTGCTATCTCTCTGATGGGTTTGTTTTGTTTTTTCAGCCTAATGATGGCTTCACTGATAGTGACAGCTCTTTGGATCTCATCTTGAGAGTTGACAGCAACAGATTCCAAATGCAAATAGCACACTTGAAATGAACTCTGGACCTTTTATCTGCTCATTGTAATTGGGATAATGAGGGAATAACACACACCTGGCCATGGAACAGCTGAGAAGCCAATTGTCCCATTACTTTTGGTCCCTTAAGAAGTGGGAGGCACCTATGCAAACTGTTGTCATTCCTACACCGTTCACCTGATTTGGATGTAAATACCCTCAAATTAAAGCTGACAGTCTGCAGTTAAAGCACATCTTGTTCGTTTCATTTCACATCCATTGTGGTGTATAGAGCCAAAAATGTTAGAATTGTGTCCATGTCCCAATATTTATGGACCTGACTGTATATATTTGTATGTATGTATGTCTATATATATATATATATATATATATAATTTTGCAGTTCCAAAAGCGAGGGCGGCAGAGGCAATCCCCGACCCGCAGCTGCTAGTATGCACGCTCCTTGTATTCGGGACACGGATCTGTTTGTTCATTTGATACCGATGTTGTTTTCTTGCTATTAAATCGCTATGTTTGGGGTGTCGCTTAAACGGTCCTGGCTGGTTTGTTTCTAGAGGGGCGGATTCTGGGATTACACCGCAGCACTGAGGCCTAGTATATGGTGGCTGTGCGAGTTCCTGTTGCTGTGGTGACCCCCTGTGCTCTTCCTGGTGCTCTTGGTGGTCCTGAACCCACCTCTTGTGCTTTGCTCAGCATGGCTAGGAGGAGTGTCTGAGGATACATTTGTGCCCCGGCTCTGATGCATTTCTCGTTTGGGCCCAGTGATTGGGGTAAGTCTGGGCATCTTCTGAACTTCAGATTTCTGCTTGTTTTCTTTTGTAGTCCAATCAGCTGTGGCCAGGTCATTACCGCCCCACATCCCATTTAAACAAAGGGGCGGTATGCTGGTGACTTCAGTGATCTTATGTGGATGCTCTTCCTACTGCCATGGTGACACCGTGCTATTCCTGTGCATTTTGATGACCCCCTGTGCTTTCCCTGTTTGCATGTCAGACCCCCTGTGCTCTTCTGGTTTATATTTGTGACCCCCCCCCCTCCCCCCCTGCTCTTCTTGTTTATATTTCTGACATCCAACCCCCCCCCCCCCCGTGCTCTTCTGTTTACATGGGTGACCCCGCTGTGCTCTTCCTGTTTACATGGGTGACCCCGCTGTGCTCTTCCTGTTTACATGGGTGACCCCGCTGTGCTCTTCCTGTTTACATGGGTGACCCCCAGTGCTCTTTTTGTTTATATTTGTGACCCCCCTCCTCCCCCCCATCCTCTTTTTGCTTATATTTGTGACCCTCCCCCCGTGCTCTTTCTACATGAGTGACCCCCCTCCATCCCGTGCTCTTCCTTTTTATATTGGTGACCCCCTGTGCTCTTCCTGTTTACATGGGTGACCCCGCTGTGCTCCTCCTGTTTACATGGGTGACCCCGCTGTGCTCTTCCTGTTTACATGGGTGACCCCGCTGTGCTCTTCCTGTTTACATGGGTGACTTCACTGTGCTCTTCCTGTTTATATTAGTCACCCCCTACGCTCTTCCTGTTTAAATTGGTGACCCCCTTTGCTCTTCCTGTATACATGGGTGACCCCTGTGATCTTCCTGTTTACATGGGTGACCCCTGTGATCTTCCTGTTTACATGGGTGACCCCTGTGATCTTCCTGTTTACATGGGTGACCCCTGTGATCTTCCTGTTTACATGGGTGACCCTGTGATCTTCCTGTTTACATGGGTGACCCCTGTGATCTTCCTGTTTTACACGGGTGACCCCTGTGATCTTCCTGTTTACATGGGTGACCCCTGTGATCTTCCTGTTTACATGGGTGACCCCTGTGATCTTCCTGTTTACATGGGTGACCCCTACACTCTTTCCCATAAAAGAAACATCTGCAACTTTTATCCAGATGTAGAAATCACACTGGGATGCATCTGGTTCCAGGGACATTTTAGGACCTTTAGCTTCATTTTACATGCGTTTTAACCACTTGCCACCCCCCCCCCCCCCTTCCCCTCCTGTCTAGGCCAGTTTTCAGCATTCAGCGCTGTCACACTTTGACAATTGTGCAGTCATGCAACCATATGAAGGTTTCTAAATTTTTTTCACACAAATAGAGCTTTCTTTTGATGGTATTTAATCACCAATGGGGTTTTTTGTTTTGCACTATGAACAAGAAAAGAGCAAAAATTTTGTTAACAAAAATAAAAGGTTTTCTTTGTTTCTATTATAAAATTATGCAAACCGTCATTTTCTCCTTCACTGATGTGCGTTGATGGGGCAGCACTGATGGGGTGGCACAGATAGGCAGCACTAATGGGCACTGATAGGCAGTACTGATGAAGCAGCAGTGATGGGCACTAATAGGTGGCACTGATGAGGTGGCACAAATAGGCAGCATTGATGGGCACTGATGGGCAGCACTGATGAGGTGGCATTGATAGGCAGCCCTAATGGGCACTGATAGGCAGTACTGATGAGGTGGCACTGGTGGGCACTGATAAGCAGCACTGCTGAGGTGGCATTGATAGGCAGCCCTAATGGGCCCTGATAGGCAGTACTGATGAGGTGGCACTGGTGGGCACTGATAGGCAGTACTGATGAGGTGGCACAGATAGGCAGCACTGATGGGCACTAATAGGCTGCACTGGTAGGCACTGATAAGCAGCACTGATGAGGCAGGACTGGTGAGTATTGATGAGAAGGTACTGATGAGGGTGCACTAATGTCACTAATAGGTAGCACTGAAGGGCACTGGCTGGCAGCACTGACAGTCACAGATGGGTAGCACTGTTGGGCACTTTTGGGCCTTCATGATTATCAGTGCAGATGTCTCCTTTGACAGTTGCCGGTTATCAGCAGTACTGTGACAGCGTGAGGAAAGTGCAGCTGATAACTGGCAAGTGTATTTACATGGTGATCAGCTGTGATTGGACACAGCTAATCACATGGCAAAAGACTGCTGTGATTGGCCTTTTGCCATGTCATGTGAGCAGCTGTGTACAAAGGACACAGCGATCACAGACCGCGCCGGGTGCGTGCCGCTGGGGGCGTGTTCTGGGAGGACATATGACGCCCTCCCAGAACTGGATGACCGCGCTGTCACTTATTCGGCTTTAGCGCGGTACGAAAGCGGTTAAGCACGCTACCATTGATCTCTACCAAACGAGCATTCTGATGAAAGTGTATCAAACATGCAGCATGCGGGACTTTTGTTTTTTTTTAGCGCACTTAAAACACACATAAAGGACGCCGGCGTGAACAGCGCCTTCATTGCCCACAATTTACAATGTATCCTTTGCAGCAATTATATACTTTATATTAAAGTGGAGTTTTCCTGTAAATAATAAATGTCGGCATTACGTTGAATGGAATTTACAGAGTGTCTGTGGGAGTGAACGAGGCGCTCTGAGAAATGGAGGCCATTATCCTCTTCCTCCCGGACTCCGCTTTGCGGCCGCTGCGCACTGGTGACTTCAGGCAATCTCGCTGATTGCAAGGTGTTTGTATTGTTTATTGCGCTTCTATCGTCTCGCTACGTAAATTGATTTTTTTTTAGTCTGGCAATTCTACAAGAAAGTAAATTATTGTAACCCGCTGAATTATCGAGATTACTTCAGAGCGCTCCACCGCCCCCCGGGGAACTGGCAGCCATCGATGGTTAGAAGACCGCTCTGTGCTACGGCATGGGGTGGGAGTATATAGAGCTGAGCGAGTATTGACCCGGACAGGGTAATATGGGGGGAGGGTATATAGAAGGTGATGCTGAATACACAGCTGAAATTCATATATACGGGAGCCGATTTACCTGCCAAAGGATTTGTACCTCTGTCCATGCAGTTCTGAGATTCACACTGCTGTGCCACACAGCCTGGCAGGATAGGGAACAGATTTGTCCAGAATGGAGGATGAATAGAAACCGCTGCCAGGATTTTATAGCGGTCCGTGTCTCCATTGAAGGCTGTGCTCACAGATCCCGTATAGAAATCTGATGGTATCCAGAATGGACATTATAAAATTGTAACTTGGCAGCCAAATGTAGCACTACCCCCGTGGGAGCCCTGGATTGGATGGGTTCCCTTGCTTTGACCTCGTCAAAAACCTCAGCCCCCCTGACGCATGAAGTTGAAAGTATAAACGTGCGATGACACACAAAGTGATGGAAGGTCACACTTGGCACTGAAAAACGGCCCCCTCGGCTTATACTCGAGTCAACGTCTGCAGATGTCTATCCGTCTCCAGGTGTAGGCGGGATGACATGCCGTCCCTGTCATCTGGACACACCCCCGGGATCAATCCTCGCCGGTGATCGGCCGCCGGAACTGTAGCTCAGGAGAGGCACACAGGCGCCCAATCACCGGCGAGGAGGTGGAGCTTGGAGAGGAGGAGCCGAGCGGCACCGCGAAGATCGAGCGAGTGAAGAGGAGGAGAGCGGCCGGAGAAGGAAGACATCTGACCGGTAAGTGTCTGTACCATGGGAGAGGGAGGGAGCGAGCGAGCCCAGGCTGGAGCAGGGGTCAGCAAGGTAAGTATTCACTGGTGTCAGTGGGAGGAATAGTGCCCCATCATTGGTGTCACTAATACCAACGATGGGGCACTATTCCTCCCCCCACTGACACCAACGATGGGGCACTATTCCTCCCACTGACACCAATGATGGGGCACTATTCCTCCCACTGACACCAACGATGGGGCACTATTTCCTCCCCCCACTGACACCAACGATGGGGCACTATTCCTCCCCCCACTGACACCAATGATGGGGCACTATTCCTCCCCCCACTGACACCAACGATGGGGCACTATTCCTCCCACTGATACCAATGATGGGGCACTATTCCTCCCACTGACACCAATGATGGGGCACTATTCCTCCCACTGACACCAACGATGGGGCACTATTTCTCCCCCCACTGACACCAATGATGGGGCACTATTCCTCCCCCCACTGACACCAACGATGGGGCACTATTCCTCCCCCCACTGACACCAACGATGGGGCACTATTCCTCCCCCCACTGACACCAACGATGGGACACTATTCCTCCCCCCACTGACACCAACGATGGGGCACTATTCCTCCCCCCACTGACACCCCACAAATATTCATGTGATTTTATTGGTCTCTATCTTTATTTTTTACATTGACTAGTAGGTGCCTCATTTCCCACCCTCGGCTAATACTCGAGTCAATAGCTTTGCCCATTTTTTTGTGGTAAAATGAGGTACCTCGGCTTATATTCGGGTCGGCTTATACTCGAGTATATACGGTAAATAAAACCAGCATAGAATCCATAGTAGGAATGGAACTTCATCCAAATGACCTTCTCTGAATACTTCCCACAGACCTTTAGGAATCTGTGTACACCACAGCGACAGCCCGAGAGCAGCTTCCGGGTCTCTGTCAGTCGCTGAGCGGCTCTCGGGCTGTCGCTGTGGTGTACACAGATTCCTAAAGGTCTGTGGGAAGTATTCAGAGAAGGTCATTTGGATGAAGTTCCATTCCTACTATGGATTCTATGCTGGTTTTATTTACCCTTTAGGGGAATTATTCACTCTTACTTTATTGTGTCAGTGGATTTATGTTTACTTTTTATTTAGATTTAGATTTTTCACGATTGTTGTGGCACTCAAGTTTTTTTGCAAGCAACACGTGTGGCACATTCATGAGATCTTAAGATAACACACTATGTTGAGGTTTTATTCTGTTTGCGGTATATGAAGAATATCTGGAATCCATCATCGACTCTTTTGAGGATCCGAGCCTTTTGGATTTGTTTCAAGTATTTTGGACTCTATTTTTGGATTTTGTTTTGACTGCATTTATTTATTTATTTATTCAAGTCTGCTATATTAATTATATGCTTTTCCTTCGGGGGAAGGATTGTTAAGTGACTTGGTTGGGTATTCTATTAGGGTGTGGGTGGGGGTGTGTTGTCTCATTGCTATTTTTTTTTTTAAACTTGATATATTGTCCCTAAACAAAATGGGTAACAAAGCAATCAGAACCACTTGCAGACCGACCACATACTGCTGACAGGCAAAGCAACGTACTGGAGCCCCCCCCCACCGTCACCCGCGGTGAGGCGCCCGAGGCAGGTGCGGGGGTTGCGCGCCGCACCGCGCGACACCTACCGTACGGGGTGACACCGAACCCGCTCCACGAAAAGGTAAGTTGTAAAGCAAGCCGACGATCTGACGAGTTTATAAAGCCATTTATGACTCTGCCCCAAATTACATCACCGATCCTGTCTCTAAATATCACCCAAACCGTCCTCTCCGCTCCTCTCACGATCTCCTGTTCTCTAGCTCCCTTGTCTCCTCCTTCCATGCTCATCTCCAGGACTTCCCCAGAGCCTCCCCCATCCTTTGGATCTTTCTACCCCAATTTATCAGACTATCGCCTACTCTGCTCACTTTTAGGCGATCTCTGAAGACCTCTCTCTTCAGGGAAGCCTATCCCTGCCCTCCAATAATGGAATCTTCTACTCTTCCAACCAGTCCATCCCCCACAGTTACTACCTTTTGTACCACTAGCCCCTCCCTCCTAGATTGTAAGCTCCCAGGATCAGGACCCTCCTATCCCTCTTGTATTGAACTGTATTGTTGCTGTATTGTCTCCCGTTATATTGTAAAGCGCTGAGCAAACTGTTGGCGCCATAAATCCTGTATAATATTAATAATCCCCACAGGATGGATCTGATCCATTCTGAGGGGATCGTCGGCTTTCTTTACAACTTACCTTTTCATGGAGCGGTTCCCTGTGTCACCCCGTATAGGTACCAGGCGGCTGCCTATTAGTGGTTTGCGGTGCATTGTCCCAATGATCCATGGTGATGTCGGCCTTGGTGCAGAACCTCAAACTTCTGCGTGAATAGAAGTTCTCTGTCATCTCTCATCTCTCCCATATGGAAAGTGTTGGAAGGTTCAAAACCCCTTACAGGATTCTGAGACATAGAAGAACCTGCTGAAGGGGGGGGGTTCTCTGTGGGTGGGGGGTTCCTACTACCCCCATCACTATCCCCTTCTACAAACATGTCATCGAGTGTAGACAAGTGTTCCTCTACTGAGGTTCTCTCAGGATGCTGTGAGCATAGGACTCCTGGGGTTTTGCCCTGGATCAGTATTCTGGGTTGCTATGGTGTGAGCAGGCTGGCCACTAGTGGCATGTTAACCAATGACACCCTCGGGCAGTACACGTGGCATCATTCATTGATATGATGTTGGCAGCTGGCTTGCTTGATGATGCTGATCCAGGACAGGCGGCATGCAGGGCCACCTCCAGCATTCAGGAGAAGACCTGATCCACCTCCTGCCCCCTTCCACACTGCTGAGCCAAACGGTAGGGCTCTCATGTTGAAGGCGGGATCTGTGATTTTGCTGGGCTTTGTGATGGGGGAAGGGGGTCTTGATGTGATAAGAAGACTTGATGATGGTGGGACCTGATGTAATATGATGACCTCTGATGTGATGGGGGGGGGTACCTCTGATGTGATGGGGGGACCTCTGATGTGATGGGAGGACCTCTAGTGTAAAGGGGAGGACTTCTGATGGGATGGGGGGACTCTAGTGTAAAGGGAGGACTTCTGATGGGATGGGGGGGAACCTCTAGTGTAAAGGGGAGGACTTCTGATGGGATGGGGGGGACCTCTAGTGTAAAGGGGAGGACTTCTGATGGGATGGGGGGACCTCTAGTGTAAAGGGGAGGACTTCTGTGGGATGGGGGGGAACCTCTAGTGTAAAGGGGAGACTTCTGATGGGATGGGGGGGACCTCTAGTGTAAAGGGGAGACTTCTGATGGGACGGGGGACCGTGTGTGCATCGGCCCAGGCTCGTGTTTCCCTTTTGATAACAACATTTATCTTTTTTACATTTTAGACTGAGGAGGCCTCCAGATTTTGCACTTTTAAAGGGTACTACAACTGAAAACGCTGATCTAGTCCCTGATGTGATGGGGGGTACCTCTGATGTGATTGGGGGGGTACCTCTGTAGTGATGGGGGGGACCTCTGTAGTGATGGGGGGGACCTCTTGTAGTGATGGGGGGGGACCTCTGATGTGATGGGGGGTGATGGGGGGGACCTCTGATGTGATGGGGGGGGACCTCTGATGTGATGGAGGGACCTCTAACATGATGGGGAGCCTCTGTGATGGAGAGACCTCTG